>NC_060267.1:153088016-153353470 GCF_021613505.1 Equus quagga | reverse complement strand
TCATATTCTGTCATTCTAGAATTGTAAAGGAGAGACCCCCTTTGATGAAGTCTTGTTTTGCCGAAAACCTATCTGAGATAAAGAAATATTAAGAAAAGGAGAAATATTTATATATGTATAGGAAATATCTTTTGTAAAACTATTTACCAAAATATAAAGTAATGGCATTATGCAACTTGCTGACAACTAAATGAGAAATATGTCTGTGAGAGTGATGTTTAGTGTAATCAATGAGATATAACTATGATGAATATAATTAAATTAAGAAAATATAAAGAAAAATAAGGAAAAGATTAGGTGGACTAGAAAACATAACATAATGGAATTGTGTATTGCCATATATGAAGTTGTCTTATTTTTGGCTTACTTACTCTGTTTCATCGACTTGGAAAGTATCATTCACGAAAATAGACTTTGTTTTTTGTATTTTTGCATCTTGGCTTTCATGTTAGTGCCTGGATTATAGGAGTCACTCAATGAGTATTTACAAAATATTTGCAAAGTAAATGAATGAGTGAAATGAAATTTAATTCATCACATTTACTTCTCACTATAATTTGGTAATATATCCTCCTTAGAACTTTTAAACCTTTGCCTATTAGATAATATTTTTCTGAGTAATTTATTAAAATTACAGATAAAATATTTTAAACAACAAACCATGACACCACAGTGGAGGAAATATTACATACGTATGTTAATTGCCTTAATGTGATCAGTCATTACTCCATGTCTAGGAAGGCAAGGGTAACAGAAGAGAATCTGCTGTGACCTTTACTCAGGTGGAAAGAGGTTGTGCCAGGCATCACTTTACTGCAGTCGCCCGTTGCAGCATTGCAAATGGCATGGTGTCTGCAGAGAAACCATAAAGGATTCTTCTATTTTCCCTATTATAATTTCCTTCCAAGGCTAAGGGTCAAATTCACCCTGCTGACTTTTTTCCCTCTTGTTTTGAAAGAGCCAGTATTTCCACAGATTCCTTTAACAATGAGTAAGTTTTTGCTGGTTTATGTGTGAAAACTACACCACAAAGGTGAAACTGCATCTTTGAAAGTCAATACTCAGATGAGGATGAAATGATGTCTCGGCATCCCAAGGATATGAGCCACTTTTTATTTTTGTCATGAGGCTTTGAATTGTAAACTCCCAATATATATTTGAGAATATGTACAAGGGGATATGTTAAGCTGTCTGTCACTTTGCATTAGAATGCTGCCTCGGAAGAGGTGAACCTTTTAAAATATTTGAAAGTTTTCCTTCTTTTTACAAAACCTGAAAGTTGATTTAAAATTTAGCATTTTTCAATGACAATCCTCAAAATGATCTGAGTTTTGGGGTTCTTTTTTATAATGTTGATGTACTTTTACTTAACTCTTAGCAGAACAGGATCTTTTCCATGGCTTGTAATATAACATACTATGTGAACTCATGTACAGATATATCCTATCTCCATGTGTAGTCATTTGCTCATCATTATAGAGATCCATTCTGTGACCCAGAAACTATCGGATTCTGAGAATTAAAAGATGCATGGGACTACCCTCAAGGAACTCATGATCCAACTCAAGGACTCAAGGACTCATATGATACCAATATGTAAATAAATACAGTACAGTGCAGTAAAGAAAAGGAACGGGCCTTTTCAAATTATTATGTGTAACCAGAGGAGAAAGTTGAAGAATTAAAGAATTCAGGTTAGAGACAGTTTAAGAGGTATATACACCAAATTTTACACACACACACACACACACACAATTAATTAATTTAAATTAACTACGGAATGGGAAAAAATCAGGATAAGGAGAGAATAAGAAGGACTGGTGGATGATGAGCTACCCAGATACTCAGTGAATATTATCATATTTAGCAAAACCAGATTTACCATATAGAACAAAAACATCAGCCCTGATGATCCTATTAAATGGAGTCAGATCATGTACCCTCTGTGCCCCACACCCTTTAAGACCTCCCTAAAGTCCTCACGTTGGCCTCTAAGGCCCTCCGTGACCTTCTCCCCACCCCTCACCTCTTTGACTGCATCTCCTGTCGCTTTTCCTCTTTTTCCACCCTGTTCCCGTCACAGTGCCCTCCTTGCTGATCCTCGAACACGGCCTTGGTGCAGTTCTTTTACGCCGTCTGTGTCTTCTGTCTGAAATGCTCTTCCCTTAGATGGCCACACCTCCTTCAAGACTTTGGTGAAATGTTACCTTTTTAATCAGGTCTACCCAAGCGACCCTATTTTAATCTACAAACTGCACCCCTGGCCCTTCCCCCAATCCCACCTCCCAGTTTCCCAGCCAGGAATAATGCATAATCTGAATTAAATCACAAAGAACTATCAAATGAATCCAAAATAAAAAACATTCTTAAAACAAAATAACTAGCCTTCAAAATTGTCAGTATCGCAAAAGACAAAAAAAGACCAAAGAAATGTTCCAGGTTACAGGAGACTAAAGAGACATGACAAATATGCTGTTACTGGCTCCTATACTGTTGGGGGAAAATACTATGAATGCCGTGTGGTTAAATGGGAAAATTGGAGTACTGACTCTAGATTAAAGTATCGTATCAATGTTAGATTTACTGTACTATAGTCATATAGGAGAACATCTTTATTCTTAAGAAATTCACATTGAGGTTTTTAGGGGTAATGGGCCATCATTTACCAATTTACTCTTAGATGGTTCAGAAAAAAATGTTTTGAGATAGATAGATGGACGGATAGAGAGATCTAGACAGAGAGAACACCAAATTTAAAGCAAATGTAGCAAAATGTGATAGGTGAATCTGAGGAAAAGGTAGGAATATTCTTGAATATTCTTTGTACTATTCTTGCAACTTTTCTGTATTTGAAATTTATTTCGAAATAAAACATTAAAAAATAACGAGGCACTAGGTTACCATTTAGTGCAGTGGTTGAGACCTCTTGGCTCATCTGAAAGAGTTTATTTTCTTTACTAAATACTTAACTTATAGTCAGGCAGGGACTTAGTCTCTTGGGAAGGTAAGACATTTTGTGCATAAAAATAGCAATACAGAGATGTTTGATATGTTAATATTTTACTGCATTTTCATTTTTTGTTATTTATTATTAATGAAATGCAGTTGGCTTTGAAGCCTGCTGAGTTTTTAATGATGAAATTGTGCAAAGTTCATTTTCAAATGTCTGTACCCCATATGTGTTAGGAACACAAATTCAATATGCACTTCAAATCTCTTTATAAGGGGAGGACTACAGACAGAGTTAACCAACTGATGCTGTTTAAGCGCATGTTTTAAAAACACAATTGCCAGGCTGATTTGGCATGTTATGCGCTTGTGTGTTGAACGCAAAGTGCCCATTCACTGAGTTTTTGGTTACATGGTCTTAGACGTCTACTTAAGTGCTCATAGTATAGCATGGTTTAGTAACATGTTTTCCTGGTCCACAGTTGAATTTATTCACTTTCAAAGGCTGATTATATACTTCCTTAATATCCCAGGGTTCTTTTGATAAATTAGAGTAAATTAGTTCTCAGTTTGTGGGGGTGCTACCACAAAAATTGACCTTGGTTTTAGACGGTTACATGTTGAGTGGTTCTCCCAAATCTTTACCATTTATATTCAGCACGTGCAGTGCAGCACTTGCCCTTGGCTAGTTTGCAATGAGGGAGTAAGACTAGCTTTAGTCCTCAGGAGAAGCAGGAGATCACCCAAGACAGCCATGCCCCCCAAATTTTTCTCCCTCACTGTCCCCTTTTCCTCTCATTCCCCCATACGGTCTAATCCTCTCCTCCCTTCCCCCTCCTTACAGCTCTTCTCTTCCAAGCTGTTCTTGGTTTTAGCCACAAGAGAGCTGCAAGCAGGCAATCCCATAACCGCAGGGTCTTGCTCTGGGATCAGTGACAGAATAAATAGAAGAAATACTTCCATGATGACCAAGTGCTCAAACTGTGGTGAGGAAGGAAGGATGTGGGAGAGACTGCTTTTAAATCTCCTCAGGACCTCTGGGGAATTACACACATAGCTACTCTCAGTGCTGTTAATGAGAAAGTCTTTAGACTCAAATATACCTAAGTTTGAATCCTTTCTTCACCACTTATTAGCTGCTGAGCATCATAAGCCAACCTCTCTTAACCACATCCATCAAATGGAGGTAATGACAATACCAATTCAGAGGATTCTTGTGGGGATGAAATGAGATTACACAAATAAAACAACCCCTGCCCTGGCTGGCTGCTGTCGAATATGTTATTTATATTGTTATTTTAGTCAACAATGTTGTTTCTTATTTTTTTTTTTTTTTTGAGGAAGATTAGCCCTGAGCTAACATCTGGTGCCAATCCTCCTCTTTTTGCTGAGAAAGACTGGCCCTGAGCTAACATCCGTGCCCATCTTCCTTTGTTTTATGTGGGACGCCTGCCACAGCCTGGCTTGACAAGCGGTGCGTAGGTCCGCACCAGGAATCTGAAACAGCGAACCCCGGGCCACCGAAGCAGAACGTGCAAACTTTGCTGCGCCAGTGGGCCGGCCCCAGCAATGTTATTTCTTAATTTTAATTTTTGGAGAATTTGCGCTCCAACTCTGAGACAGTCTTTCCAGAGCTTTTTTGGGTTGGTGAGAAGGATGGATACAGTTTGTGTCAAGGAGCTCATGGACGAGTAAGGCAAACTCCTCTTCCTTCATATCTCTAGGCCTCAAGAAGTAGCACAGTGAGATCTAGTGGCCAATGTCTCATGAACTACTCTTCTTGGAGCCATGTCCCCACTATCAGAGTCAATAAAATAATCTTGTAACTGATAGTAGCCAGATCTTGGGTTGCGAAAAGCGAGAATTATTTTTGTGATTTGAAAATTCTTCTGAATTAGAGATGAAAACATCTCTCTCAGATCATTCCTGTTGGCAGAATTCCAGCCGGAACACATGGCCATTGCCCATCATGACAGTTTGTGACTGGGACTTCTGGAAATGCTGTCAAAATGGGTATGCAATAAAATAGTGTTGTTAGGGCTTAAAAGACCCTTGTCTTCCAAGAATGTCACGTGCTGCAAGTGTTAACTGGCCAGGGAAATGTTTACGTCGTATGAGTAAAACCAAGAGCTGTGAATCTCAACCAGTCTATTTTTTATAGTGTGTCGACACATAGGAGGGCACTTATAAAGGAGAAAATGTGATTTAGGCTCTTGGAACTCAGCTTTGAAGAGGAGAGTTTTGGTGTTTTCCTTACAATTTTCTGCTGTACATCTGGGAAATGTTTGTTGAGAATGTGAATCACTTTGCAATTCTCCTCAGAGAGGGGTTTCCGTTTCCCATGCTCCCAGGCTGCCAGGGCTAGGCAGTGTTTCTGGATGAATGCCAGCTTTGGAGAATCACTTCTTCCTATATCAAGTGTCCTTTCCTAGTCCTGCCTCATCCCCTTTTCTTGTCCCTAGAAATTTTAACTTTCTTTCATAAATTACAGGGCATAATCACTTGGAGCAAATAGAAAAAGCCCAAATCTCAAGCAACTGTGGCCCTACATTCATATATATACATACATGAGATATATGCATATATACATATGTATGTATTCATAAATATATATACACACATCTATCTCATAGGCTCAGTTCAGGAATGGTTTGGTAGCGAAGCACTTGAATTTGAAGGTGGTTTTTAATGAAAATCTGTTTCTTACATTTATGGGCTTAGGTACAATTTAACTGAGCATCCTGATTAAAAAATAAAAGCTCTTGGCTACAAAAGAAAATCTATCTATGAGGAGCTTTGAAAATTGAGGTTTATTTGTCTTTTATAAAAGAAGGATGAGAGAGGCACTTTAGGAGTGAGAAGCTGCTTAAAAGTTTTAGGCACCTATAGTACATTGGCTTTCGCCTCATGGTCTCAAATAGCTGCAGAACCTCCAGGCATCAGATACTGATTACATCAGTATCCTGGATCCTGTCTGTCTTCAAGGCCTCAGTAAAGCCAAGGGAAAAGGTACAAAAGCTAAAGATGTGTGCCAGCTGAGTCTATTAGCTTGATTAGAAAAGTAAGATTTTTCTTGAATACTCACCCAGCCGACTTCCAGTTATGCCTTGTTGGCCAGAACTGTCCCAAAGCCACTCCTAGCTAGAAGGCTTCTATGCAGGGAGAGAAGTAGAATGAAGGATGGTGGCTGAATCAGCTAACCAATTGTGTTTGCTTTGTGTCTCAAGAGAATAATGAAGAGTATATATATATATATTTAAGAATAGTTGGGTGGGTGGGTTGTGAAGGGGGAAAGAGCCTGTTGGAGTCAAACCCTATATATGTACCGAGTTGTTGTATTCGGTTTCAAAGAAATGGAGCAAAAGTATAGCAAAAGTTTTGTAAATTCAGAAGCAGAAAGGTGGTTGTACCAAGCAGAATATTCACCTATGGCAATAACTAATTTTTTTAATGTCTATTTTCCATCCCTTCTGGGTAGAAAAGCTTGAAAAACCTACCAAGGCAATCAATTGTCTTTATTTAATTCTGAGACGAATAGTTGAACTCAATTCAAGGAATATTTATGGGCTATCTACTAAGTTCAAAGCACTGTGCTTGATGCCACAGGAATTCTGACACATGCTACAAGGTGAATGAACCTTAAAGACATTATGCTAAGTGAAATAAGCCAGACTAAAGAGATGAATATTGTATGATTCCATGAGGTACCTACAGTGATCAAATTTATAGAGACAAAAGTAAAATAGTGGTTACCAGGGACTGGGACGAAGGAGAATAGGGAGTTATTGTATAATGGGTATGGAGTTCCAATTTTAGATGATGAAAAATTCTGGAGATGAATGGTGATGATGGTTGCACAACAGTGTGAATGTACTTAATGCCGATAAGTTGTACACTTAAAAAGGGTTAATGGGGCCAGCCAGGTGGTGCAGCAGTTAAGTTGGCACGTTCCACTTTGCCAGCCTGGGGTTCGCTGGTTCGGATCCCAGGTGTGGACCTATGCACGGCTTGACATGCCATCCTGTGGCAGGCTTGACCCACATATAAAGTAAAGGAAGATGGGCATGGATGTTAGCTCAAGGCCAATCTTCTTCTTCAAAAAAGGTTAAAATGGTATATTTAAGTTATGTCTATTTTACTACAAAAAAAAAAAGAAAGAAAAACTGAAAAAAAAAAAAAAACAAAAGCAAAGACCTGTCATCAAGGAGCGTACGATTAAATGGCAAGTGGGAGAAATAAGCTACTTAATTTTAGAACAGGGGGAGCATAATAGAAAGCCCCAAATTGAACAAATGTCTGTAGGGATCAACAGGTTGAAAGATCGTATTTTGTCAGCCAAATGGGGAAATTCTTCTCCATTCATATGGCATTTACTAATTTAAGAGGGATCTTGATGGGTATGTTCATGTTTTACAAGGGAAAATGATGGGGCTCATGATAAGAAATATCAGGAAGTTCATGACATTTCTAAGGGAGAATAAGTAAACTCTTGCCTGCGGCATGGAGTATGGCCGATACATAGAAGAGTCGCAGACCAGAAAGTTCATTTCAGAGAATAAGTAATTACTAAAGTAAAAAGGTCTATGCAATGCAATTCACTGTGTAATTGGAAACCACTGAAGGTTTTTGGGTCTGATATTGATGTAATCAGTATTGCTCTGAACTTAATTCGAAAAGAAGCAGTGCAGATAAAGAGAGGGAATGAGAGCAAGATGTAGTTACAGCTCTTGATCTTAACTGCTGATGTGATACGGGATAAGACAAAGCAAAATTCAATGGTGACTCTAGTTTGAGTCCAGTTGACTGGGAGTGGTCTTATCTTTTCCCCCAATAAGCAGACCTGAGGAAGATAATGAGTTAACTTCTGTGTATTTCAGTAGCACAACTAACAAGTAATAGGAAATATAGATCTGCTCTGGTTTTCGTATTGGGAGTCATTCTCCCAAGCATGGTGACTAAAGCTTTACGGTGAGCGAGAGAGAAAACATTGAAGAGAATTTAGCGTGGAGTCTTTGAGATGTGCCTTCCAGCATTACATGGAGGTGGGGGAGGACAAGGAACTGGTGTCCCAAAAGGGCAGAGTTGGGCAGTCAAACACGCTGTGGAAGGAGAGCAGAAGGTGGAATGTTAGAAGCCAGGAATCGTGTTTCAAGAACGTTGAATGGTATAGGGTGCTTCCGAAATTCAAGGAAGATGACAGTTGAGAAAACCCAATTGGATTGGGTGACTCAAAATCTCAGATGACCTGTGAGGTTGTGGGTGTTCCTGGAGTGTTTATAGCACAACTCAGATGAGAGGCGTTTGAGGTGGGAGAGGAAATTGACAACTTTTCAAGGAAGCTCGTGTGGACATGTGGGCAACTCTTCAAGGGAGCTCAATAGTTAAAGAAAGAAGAAGAGAACAGGGTCTTGGGAGGAAAGAAAATCCAGTGAAGGATATTAAACACTGGAGAGACCCGAGCACGTTGCCAGGAGCCAATGGAGGAAAAGGGAGAGATTGAAAATAGGAGAAAAAGAAGGCAGTCAGAAGGGGTAGGAATAGATGTGGTAGGATGAGAGAAGAAGCCCCTACAGCCCTACACTGACCAATTTTGGATGAGACCAGGAAAAATCAGAGGAAGAGTTAGAAAGGAGTTAGTTCCAGCTGGAAGGGTAGATGTCATAATGGCTGAAAAGAGATTGCTGTAAAACCTGGGTGAAAATACCAGAGTAAAAACAAACAAGAAAGGATCATAGAAGAAATGGAAGATAATACAATGAGGGATAATAACTTGCATTACTCAACCTTGCAATACTTGTGTCATGGAGTTTCTGCCATTTCTTTCTTTTTCCAACTTTATTGAGTTGTAACTGACATATAGCGTATAAAGTGTACCACGTGATGCTTTAATACACGTATATATTGTGAAATGATTACCACAATAAGCTTAGTTAACACATCCGTCACCTCACATAATTACAGTTTTTTATGTGTATATTGTGAGAGCATTTAAGTTCTACTCTCTTAGCAAGTTTCAGGTATATAATACAGTATTGTTAACTATAGTTACCATGCTGAATAGTAGAACTTCTTCATCTTGTAACTGAAAGTTTGTACCCTTTGACCAACACATCTATATTTCCCCCACCCCCCAGCCCCTGGCAACTAGCATTCTACTCTGGTTCTTTGAGTTTGGCTTTTTTAAAATTCCACATATAAGTGAGATCACATAGTATTTGTCTTTCTCTGTCTGACATTTCATTTAGCATAATGTCCTCAAGATCCATCCTTGTTGTTGTAAATGGTAGGATTTCCTTCTTTTTTATAGCTGAATAATATTCCATTATATGTATGTGTGTGTGTATGTATATATATATCACATTTTCTTTATGCATATATATATATATCACATTTTCTTTATGCATTCATCCATTGATGGACACTTAGGTTGTTTCTGTATCTTGGCTATTGTGAATAATGCTGCAATGAACACAGGAATGCAGATATCTCTTTGATATAGTGATTTCATTTCCTTCAGATATATACTAAGAAGTGGAGTTGCTGGAACATATGGTAGTTCCATTTTAATTTTTTGAGTGGCTGTACCAATTTAAATTCCCACCAACAGTGCATGAGGGTTTCTATTTCTCCACATCCTTGCCAACACTTATTATCTCTTGTATTTTTGATAATAGCCATTCTAACACATGTGAGGTGATATCTCATTGTAGTTTTGATTTGTATTTCCCTGATGATTAGTGATGTTGAGCCCCTCCTCATGTACCTAAGGGGCATTTGTATGTCTTCCTTGGAAAAATGTGTATTCAAGTCGTTTGCTCATTTCTTAATTGAACTACTTATTTTTTTTGCTGTTGAGTTGTATGAATTCCTTATGTGCTTTACATATTAGCTGTTATCTGGTATGTGATTTGCATATATTTTCTCCCGTTCCTTAGGTTGTCTCTTCATTTTGTTGATTTTTTTTTTTTTTGCTATGCAAAGCTTTTTAGCTTAATGTTGTCCTACTTGTTTATTTTTTCTTTTGTTGCTTGTGCTTTTGGTGTCATATCCAAAAAATTGTTCCTAAGAACAATATCAAGGAGCTTTTTCTCTGTTTTCTTCCAGGAGTTTTAAAGTTTCAGGTATTACATTTGTCTGTAATTCATTTCGAGTTAATTTTTGTGAGTGGTGTAAGATACGGGTCTAATTTCATTCTTTTGCATGTGAATATCTGGTTTTCCCAACACCGTTTATTGAAAAGACTATATTTTTCTCACTGAGTATTCTTGGTTTCCTTGTCAAATATTAGGTGACCATATATGATGTGTTTATTTCTGAGATCTCTATTCTAATCTATTCCATTTGCTTATGGGTCTGTTTCAATGCTAGTACCACACTGTTTTACAGATTGCTATAGCTTTATATTATAGATTGAAATCAGGAAATGTGATGCCTCCAGCTTTGTTCTTCTTTTTCAAGATTGCTTTGGCTACTCAAGGTCTTTTGTGGTTATATACAAATTTCAGGGTTGTTTTCTATTTCTGTGAAAAACGCCTTTGGAATTTTGATGTGGATTGCAATGAATCTGTAGATTTCTTTGGGTAAAATGGGCATTTTAAGAGTATTCATTTTTTCAATCCATGAACACGGGATATCTTTCCATTTATTTGTGTCTTCTTCAATTGTTTCCATGAATTTCTTATAATTTTCAGTATATAGATCTTTTACCTCCTTGGTTAAATTTATTCCTAGATATTTTATTGTTTTTGATGCTCTTGTAAATGGGATTGTTTTCTTTGTTTCTCTCTCAGATATTTCTTTGTTCATGTGTAGAAATGCAACTGATTTTTCTGTGTTGATTTTGTATCCCACAACTTTACTGAACTTGTTTACTAGTTCTAACAATTTGCCACCTCTTTAAATCCAGTGGAAGGTAAATGTTCTCAGTGTTAAGCACTTCATGAATTACATTTAAAGAAACTCTGAAATCTCACTAAGACACTGCCAAGAAAAATGACACAATCCACAATGGAAAGCTAATTGGAAAAAATTAAAGCTAAACAAACAAATAAGGGAATAAATAAAATATACAAATGTTTATAGCAGCTTTATTCATAATTTCCCAAACTTAGAAGCAATTAACGTGTCCTGTGGTAGGTGAATGAATAAATAAACTGTGATACTTCCAGACAGTGGTATATTATTCAGTGCTAAAAAGAAATGAGCTATTAAGCCATAAAAAGACATGGAGGAAACTTAAATGTATAATAATAAGTGAGAGAAGCCAGTCTGAAAAGCAGTCATACTGTATGGTTCCAACTGAATGATATTTGGGAAAGGGAAGACTATGACTATGAAGACAGTAAAAAGATCAGTGGTTGCCATCAAGGAGGGAGGGATGAATAGGTGGAACACAGGTGATTTTTAGGGCAGTGAAACTATTCTGTATGATACCGTAATGGTGGATACACATCATTATACATTTGTCAAAATCCACAGAATGTAGAACACCAAGAGTGAACCCAAATGTAAACTATGGACTTTGGTCATGACGTGTCAATGTAAGTTCATCTATTGTAACAAACGTGATGCAAGATGTTGATAGTGGTGGACGTTGTGTGTGTGTTAGGGGCAGGAATTATATGAGAACTCTCTGACTCTCCACTCAATCTTGCTATGAACCTAAAACACTCAAAAATAAACTCTACTATAAGTAAGAGACCATATTAAATATAAATAAATAAAATAGAATTTCAAGAAACATCTATTAGTCATTGTCAAAACCAATCCATATTAACTGCAAATTAGTAAAAATGTTTTGTTTTATCATTTAACATTGGTACAAAAGTATATTTTAGTAAGATTCCATCAAATCATTGATAAAATCAAGTTATAAACCATTATGTGTACCTCTGTGAAAAAAGCATGAAATCTAACTAGGGCATCCTGCATTACAGTCTTTGCATTTTCAGTCTAACATTTGTCAGAGGGGTGGAGGGTTTCAGAACAATGCACCTTTTCAGCATGAGAAGATGTTTGATGCCTTCGTTGGTGCAGAGCTACAGGAAGGAATATTGCTTCTGTTTACTACTGCTTATTTAAACCCAGGGCATGTTTAAGAGAAAAGACATAGCAAGATTAGGTTGGCTTTTAATTTAAACAGTGATAATCACTTTAACATCATAAAGGAGCATAGGCACATAGAACGAGGTCAGGGGGAAGTTCCAAACGAAGATTAGGAATAGAAATCTGCCTTCCTTTCAAAAACTACTTATAAGTAAAACTGAACTTGAATTTAATTTTCTTTAAACTTTGTTAAGCAGAGAAGCTCCCTTTACAGAAAAACTTCAGTGCTGAAGTTTTATTCCTCTCACTGTTCAGACAGCAGCTACAATTCTTTTCTATCTCATGGTCATGGTATGATGGTTAATTTTTTAAAACTGAAAAAGGGAAAATTGCCTCAAATTAAAGAAAGACAGCTTTGAACAAGTTACCCCAGAGTAAAGCATTTTAAACATCAAGAACATTAGTGAAGCTGCCTATACTGTAATTTAGATAACAGCACAGACACCAAGCTGGTGCCTGCTGGTTGTTGAGACATGTGGATGATTGCCACTTTCAGTGTTCTTTATTTTATGCCACAAGGTTGACTTCTTATACTGAAAATGATGAAAAAAATCCCTCAGTAATATATTGAAGACTAGGCTTTTGGACATATGCTTGAAAAAATAGTAAATGCTATGGCCCTTATAGATAATAAGAGACAGGTGTATAGGAAAATTATTATAATGAAGAAAGAGCTTATCTGAAGTATCTTTAACCAAGAATTCAAGGTAGTACGGAAGACTCCAGCAGAACCAATATTAAGCCAGATACACAAACAGCTCAATCGCTCATCTTAGAAATCAGTCAAAATATTTCAAGAGAGTGTGTCTTATTTGTTTTCGTATTCCCTGCAGAGAGTTTGTGTTAAATAAATGTTCCTTGAATGAACAGATTAAGCAATGATGTAGGTTTTTACAACACCAAAACCAAAATGTGAGTAACATTTTATATTAGTTGTGAGATGTGATTTGACTGTATTTTTTGTTTCCTATAGTGATGGCAGTGAGTTAGCTATGTTGATCTTCTCAGAGAGATCTTGGAAGTGTTTTCCCGTTTGATTGCAAAGTATTCTTGAATAGAGGTATAACTGGTGAAAAATCGGAAGATTTTGGAGAGTCATCCTGTACACCCTGTACTGACTCCAAAATATAGCATCTTTACTGATTTGGAATTGGGATTAGATTTTATATTTTTCAAGGGGAGGGACTGTGCTCTGCACAAAGTTTGCAGTTTGTGGCGCAGAACTTTACACCAGAGAATTTTGAGGCTGGGCCAATAAGGAATTCAGATGGAAGGCTGTGACGATGAGCTAGAGCTTATTGGCACAAAGTCACTCAGCAGTTCCAAACAGAGGGAGACAAAAGACACTGTGATCTCATACAATAGCTATCTGCTATTTATACTTTATTTGGAGCATTTAATTTGTACAAGGCCCCGGAGCAATGAAGAAAAGTATCAGAGGATCCCTTAATGTTTTAAAATAGGAGAATAAAAGGGAGAGGGGGTTGAGCTGTTGGTTGTAAATCAATCAGATACGTCCTGTTCTCGAGCTAAGTAAAAGATTACAAAGTTAGAAAATAAAACAAACATTTCTCCTACTTCCCTTTAGTTCTTCAAAAATTGCACTGTATTTGGATACATTTCCTTATCCTGGCAGGAAAGTGAGGTTTAGGAGGAGAGGTCAAAAGGAAATAAATGTGCGTGACGTAGATGGATGCATTTCTTTTCCGAAAAGCTACTGATCTTATCTATTTAAGGTGCTTGTTTAGAACTGAGCATGTGGAATATCTGCTGTCATTTTAAGTTGAGATCTGGTTGAAGAAAGCAATATTGTGTAGTATACAAACCAGATCTGGCTCTAGGTAGAAGAATTGGAACCACGTGAATAGCCTACTTTTCCATCTTCCCTTCACCTGGTTACCTGAGCTGGGAGAAAGCTAATCTAGGACTTGGAAGAGCTGCCCCCCCCCCGCCCCCCGCCAGCTTTAAGCTCGATCCGTTGTGGGGTTCACAGGGAAGGTCAGACTTGAAGAATGGGATTTCTAGAAGTACATTCCAGAGTTGTTCAAAACTCTTTTTCCAGGGTAGTATGATGGTCACTGGAAATTCTCTGGAAAGAACAATGGATAGAACAATGAAATGCAATTGAAGTTGGGGAAAAACAATCATTTTTAGTTTTCTCCTTTTCTGTCATTATTAAAACATGATTGCAGATATGAGATTAAAGATCTTTATTAGTGAAGAAACAAGTTCTTTACTCTTGCTTCTAACCTGAGAAAGTAGTAAATAATCCAATAAATTTTTAAAAGTATGCAAATCTGTCCCAAAGATAGCGCTGTACACTTCCCAAACTGCTCAGTGATTTCTCTTTTCTCCTGTATGAAACTTTGTGGTAATAGAAATTTGAATTAGTTTTATTTTCCTTTTCTATTGATATAAATCTATATCAGATATCAATATTCTTCTCAACTGGATTATGCAATATCATCATGGACTGGATCAGAGTGAGGAACGAAAAAGTCCAGTGGAGAGACCAATATCCTGGGAATTAAGAGGGCTGATTGCTAGCACTGCTTCTCAAAGAACCCAAGATGGAGACTGAGTTTTTGTTTATTTGAAATCCATTGCAGAATGATACCTTTGTAAAGTATGAAACCAAACACTTGCATATTGTGACGGTGTCAAACTGGCATAAAAATTTTCAAGTTCTTACTCTCAGTTTCTGTCATTGGTCTTGTTGCAGACTGGTCATAGTTTGCAAATTGCCACCAGTCCACACATCACACTTTGAGTAACACTGATTTAGAGTACTCTGTTGTTTGTTTTGGGGACAGTAATTTTACCTTTTGGGAATTCTTTTTCCTACTTATGAAATGAAGTGGGGACACACTCGATGGTTACTGAAATCCTATGATTCAATCATTTTATTTTCTTTTTACTAGTTAGGAGACATTTGTCAAATGTACAGCCTACTATCTAAATGTCTCTGTTAGGCCCTGCTTATATATATATGAGTGATGATCATGTTTTAGTTGAGGATTTACAGCCTGTATTTTTTGCAGAATTGTCACTTAGTTGCAGCCCCATTTTCAGGGTAGCGGGCTTTTTTTACTCTGAGGAAGGACATCACTGCCTGGATATCTCTGGACTTTCTAGTGACACCCTTGCCCTTATGCCCCCTGCTGTCCCCGGGTGCTCCAGGTAGTATAATAATAATGAGTTGGCAGGTCAACCCTGAATGATAAATCTCCAATTTGCTTCACTAACACAGATGTGAGTATTGAGTTACAAGTGGATCAGTTCTGAAGGTGGCAAAGTACCTGCAGCCTGGGCACATTAGCTTCCTCTTCTCTTCTAACACCTGTAGTGAAAAAATATATACTCAAAAGACAGCAGGAAAAATGTAGCTGTAAAAATTGTTAAACATTGTAGTCTTGGATAGATATTTAACTGTGCAATGATTTTGATGCTAGACTGTTCCCTTACCTTCTCTGAATTTTAATGAATGATAATAAAAATAGGAATGGAAGAAAGCATTTATCTAGAGTTAAAAGTAACAATAACTACGGGTAAATGATCGTGCTTAGTCATTTTGTGCCTAGAGTTTATGTTTTTAGAATGCATGTTAAATTCTAGGACTAAAATGGAATTTTTCATAGATTTTAAAAAGTTCTTCTCAAAAGAAAGTTAGATCTTAATAGGAAAGTCTGGTGTTCTTCACGAATAAGTTATTTGGAAGTTTCCATGCTATTTCTGAGAATTCAAGATAGTCAAAACTTTCTCTGAGAAAATAGATACCACAGATGGTCAAACCATTGTTTATGCTTTTGGATGCTAACTTCCAGACATTGTTAAAAAAGTCACAGAAAATTCATTTGCCAGGTCATGCTTATAAGAGTTCTTCATTCTTAAGTGACTCTAAGAAATTATTTTTCCAACCAATATTTCTGAATCTATAAATATTCTCATCCACTTTTTTATTGGTTTTATGGCAAATTAGGGTATATTATTTTCATACTGAGCATCATTGGTCTATGATATATTATTAGTGCCATTTGCCACATATGTGGTCATAATATATCTTGAGGAAATTGGGACAGAGGGAGTGTATACTAATTAGATGAATGAGTCATATACAAACACTCACACAGACTTGCTCAAACACATCTTGCTTAACTCAATCTGCAAATTGTATGGCTATTGTTCAACTGCTTCATTCGTCATCTACATCAGAGGGAAAAATGCAGCCATTTCAGCTATATTTGCAATCACTCAAGGTGCACCTTGTGACTTAGTGATTTATTTGGACAAATATTTTGTTGTTCTGGCTTTCTGACTAGCCACTATTGGGCAAAAGTGAAGAGAATGCACAAATTTTGGACTTGTTTGCCACCTTGAAAGAGGTGTATTCGATTAGATAGATTAAAACAGCATTGGAATATTCTCCCAAAAATTCCAACTGAACACAGACATGAATTTTTCCCTGTTGCATATCCTAGTTATTTAGTAAAAAAAAAAAAGAAAATGAATGCAATTTCTAGACTATCCTCCAGAGAGATGCGAATAAACACGCAGACTATGTTTAACAAACTTTCAAGTTGCACTGTCAGTCATTGTGATGTTTGCCTAGAGGCAAATTAAAGTAGATCTCTTTGGTGCATTTCTGAAGGAGACTTTCATTCATTCAGCATTGTGATCTGCTCTTGATGTGTTAAACAGTCGTAGCTCACAGTTATGCTATCTCCAATTTCATCCTGTTGAGCCTGACCTTAAGATAATATAAAAAAGCAATTAGTTTTAAACAGCACGAGTTCCATCAGTGTGAAAGAAACAAATTACATGGTGGGGTGATATTTTTAGTGATTTTTAAGGAGATTATTAAAAATGAAATCTGTACTAAAAGCTGTGATCATAATCTTTAAAACTGACACAGAGTGATGCATTCTTTTCAAGCAGCTACACTCCCTAAATGACAATTCAAGCCCCTTTCTGTGTCCTAATGAAAGGTGGTCTGGCTCACCAAATCACATCTCAACTCCTCCTGAATAATCAAGCCAAACATTCCTTCCACATGACTTGTTAAATTCTACTCTTTTGCCTTTTCATTCAATATTTCAACAAATAGTTATAGTGCACATATGATGAGCCAAAACTGGGCTTGGCGTTAGAAACTATTGTTTATAACCCTTAATTAAACCCTTAACTGTGTTAAAGAAATCATATCTGTGTGTACATACACACGCACACACGTACACTTTTATAGTTTAATAGTTTTGTTTTATTAAAGTTTTATTTTTTGTTGACTGTCTACTTTGAGTCAGGAATAGCAAAATGTCATTTTAGTCCTTTGAAATTCCACTTCTTTTCATTTAAGTAGTGGAGCCATAGGTAAAACCGGCAGAATTTTTAAATTTAAAATTTGAATTTTCTGTCTCTTAACCTATATCCAGGTTTCTAGTTCCAAGGAAGAAATGACCTTGATCAACATTTAAAAATCGTATCTTCGAAATTTAGAGATATACTGATCTCACAGACTGGGTCTCCAGTTTGAAGCTCTCATATGCAGAAGCTGTTTGTATTTTGTAGAACCAATGTGGATTCCAATGCAGTTCAATAATAAATTTATGAATGAGAATAATACAAAGGATAACAATGGCTAGCAATTATTGCACACTTGCTTGGTTCCAGGAACTATTCAAAGTCCTTTACAGCTGCTCAACTCACTCAGTCATCGCGGCAACACTAGGAAGTTGGTATTATTGTTATCTTCAACTTATAGACATGGAAACTGAGACTCACAGAAGTTAAATAACTTCCCCAAAGTCACATGACATTGAGAAAGCAGATATACAAACCTCAGCAGTTTCCAGGGTCCCCATTCTTTACCACTGTTCTCTGTGGCTAAACATTAGGGGCAATTTTGCTCATCAGTGTGCTCACCATAAATTGATTGAGTATGTATAGTCAAATAATCTTAGTATAGTCAGGTACAATATACTTCTATAATTTGATTTAAATATGCAGAGTTAGGGATCTTAATATAGGTTGATGCAATATACTTTTCTGAATGTGATTAAGTTATATAGAGTCAAAGAATCTTAGTCTGGGAAGATGCTTTCAGAGTCCAACCATGTAGACAGGCACTTAAACATTTCTAAACCTCCCCTCTCTTCCCCCTAAGAGATAATTGAGCTGGGCTTGAGCATCCCGCTTGCTTCTGTGGCTAAAATGAGTCCTTTCAGTCCTAATGTGCTCCTTTCAGCACAGTCTTCCTTGTAGTGAGTACAAATCAGTGTCCTCAAAACTAATCTGGATAAATCAACATGATGAAATTAGATTGTTGGGATTTTTTTTGCATAAGCATTCTAATATTTACATTTATTTACATTATTAATGGCAATAAAATTAGTGAATAAATATTAACTTTTTTTTTTTTTTTTTAAAGATTTTTTTTTATTTTTTCCTTTTTCTCCCCAAAGCCCCCCGGTACATAGTTGTGTATTCTTCGTTGTGGGTTCTTCTAGTTGTGGCATGTGGGACGCTGTCTCAGCGTGGTCTGATGAGCAGTGCCATGTCCGCGCCCAGGATTCGAACTAACGAAACACTGGGCCGCCTGCAGCGGAGCGCGCGAGCTTAACCACTCGGCCACGGGGCCAGCCCCTAAATAGTAACATTTTTAAGAGACATTGAAGAACTTAGAGGAAAGCAGTTCTAATAGCAGACTTTTTGAAAACTGAGTAAATAAAATCCTTCTGTTTAGTGTGCATCGGAATTACAGATTATTCGGATTTAAATTGGTCTTTGACTTTTCTCTTAGTAATACCTTCACATCCCTAAACAGTTTCTGACATATTTCTTTAATTATTTTCATATAACTATCATATTTATTAGCTCAGTTGGTCAGAATTTGGTTCAAATAACAAGAAGAGCCTGGATTTGTTTCCCATATGGGTCCAAACAGTGTGTTTATGGGTAAAACTAGAGAATCTGGAGCCAGCCTGGCTGTACTATAAGACCAGCTCTGCCACATACCTGCTGTGCACTTAATCTCTCTCTGCCTCAGTTTCCCCATCGGTGAAATGTTTGGAACAGTAAGCACCATAAAAGCGATGGTTTAGACGGAAAAACCTCTCAGGCTCAAGAAGCAATCATATCCTTATTTGTGGTACTTAATTGGTACAGAATAAGTATTTGATAATGGTATTTAAATTACCCTGTAACCTTAGGAGACATATATATGTGGATAGGTACAGATCTCTGACTCTCTAATGTCATCATATTACATTATATTTGTATTTCTTTTCTTTCTAAACCATGGAGTGAACTTGCATCAGCAGATCCGAGCTCCTCTGAAACACATCCATCTATTTATATTGTGTAATCACTATACCAAACAATTATTGTTTTTTTTCTTCATAATATACGCAATACAGAGTTGAAGAATCTACATTAAAATGCTCAGCCATGATGAGGCTGAGCTAGAAGCCTTTTTGACAAAGAATGTTTTGTTATCTGGTGGATTTATATTAAATCATGGCTGCCAACTAAAATCCCCTTTTTTTTAAGGTTGCAATGTTGCATAATTAGTTTGCTGTTGTAGTCAGGTCACTAGCAACCTTTATTCTAATCCCAATACAGAATGAAATAGACTCTCAGAGCTGGAAGGAAAGTTGAGGTCATCTAGTTCAACTTGCTCATATTATAGATGAGAAAACAGCTTCTGGCAAATTAAATGTCACACATCAAGGTACTTAGTTGTGCATCAGTATTTCAGGAAAAAAGTTACATTTTTTAAAGTGATTGCTTCTGTTATCTGCATAACAAATAGCAGTAGATAACAAAGTGGTTAAAAACAATAATGATTTGTTATTTATTTATTGAACTGTTGATTTATTGAACAATGTCATGATCTCTGCATTGACCTTTGCTCCACATGGTGCCAGCTGGGGTCACTTATACAGCTCCATTCATCTGAGAGCTTGGCTAGGATGCCACAGTTGGGGCACCTTGGTTCTCCTCTACATGGCCTCTTTCTCCATGTGGTGGGTCTTCCTCCAGGGCCTCTCTCTCCAGCAGGTATTCTGTAACTGAAATGGCATGTGTTTCAGCCCTAACTCCTAGCACAGTCTTTCTTACACTGAGTACAAATTGCTGTCTCTAAAGCTTATCTGGATAAATCAACTTCAGGAAATGATGCTGTTGGGATTATTTCCTTACGGCCTGGTGGCTGGGTTCCAAGAGGGATCGTCTCAGGACAATAAGCCCCAATGTGCAAGTGCTCATCAAACCTCTCCTTGTGTCGTACTTGTGGATATCTATTGGTCGAAGCAAGTCTTATGGTCAAGCCTAGAGCTAATGTGGGAGAGCACTACACTAGAGCATGAATTATGGAAGATGTGGTTCATTTGAGCCACCAACGTGCCTACCTAACCAAAGTGAAAGATACAAGGTCAAAAGAGCAAGTTGTGAGAGCATGATATACTTGGTACATAACGTGCTACTATTGAATTAATTAATTTGTTATTATTATTTTTTGCATTGTTTCAGTATTCAGTGCACAGTCATGGGTGGATTGTAGGACAAGAGGCCAGGTGAAACTTTCCAGAATATGATGAGCAGCAGAAATGTGCACGTTGGTTTTGGCAGCCCCTGTTTCTTTATTTTAGACAGTGAGATTATAATAGAGCCAGACAGCTCTCAACATTTCAACATTTAAATCTTGAACCATAAGACCAGAAAAGAGGAATATTTTCAATACATATGTAATAAAAAGTGAAAGTATATGAATGCTTTTTTGGGTATGATTCACCAATAGAAAGAGTAAGACTTCAGTATTAATGTTTTATTGGGATGAAAATTATTCTGGCTTGAACCTACACTGAACGGCTGCAGCCTGAAACTCAGAAGGAAAAAAAATGATGCCATTAAACTGCCGGCCTCCTAACAAATATCATCTATCAGCATGCACAAACAAATGCAAGCATGAATCAGTCATGAAGCTATATCCTCTATAAGACTTCTCTTGGCCTCTCTCAAGTCCTTGACACACACCTGTGTCACTGACAGCTAGTATGCAAATTGCCTAAAAGCTCCATTAGGCTGGTCTAGGCAAGGGAAGCCCATCTGTCAGTTCTGTGTCACTTTCCCTCTTGGATCCTCACGTGGGAATATGTCCTTGAGATACCCAGATGGAGGACTTGTGCCAGTGTCTGGAATCACCAACCTTGGAGGAACTTGTCACTTCTGCTTCTTTTATTGACTTTAATGTTTGATCTCCTCTTCCCCCTGCTCCCAGAGAATGAAATTTTAAGCCTAAAATTTAAATGGATGGTAAAACTTTTTATTCTCAATAAAAAAGACATTTTTTTTAAGCTCGGAAGATGAAGCATGATGAACCCTCTGTTTGGGAAATCATGGTATTCACTGGGTGTTTTTCATTACTGTGTGTGTGGTCTGGTCTTCACAGGAGAGAACACACAATTTCAAATTAGCTGGAGCTTGTCAGCTGTTGTTGATAGCTATTGGAAGTTTTTGGAAAAGACAGTGGCCATAGCATTATTTTAACAGTCCTGCGTATTAAGGGCATTTATCAGAAATGGCTTCATGATTCCTGTCCTCTTTCTTCTTTGTTAAAAAAGACAACACAACAATTGTACATAAGCAATTGGAAGAGGAAGTCGAACTTCCTTTTTTTTGATGTTTTTATGAGTAGACATAAGTCTCTTGCCCATCTCAGGTTGATATCCCCAGAGTAAAGTTAGAAGGGGCAACAGTGGAGTCAGAAGAGCAGCCATCTCTTTGATAGTTGATATCTGTTCATCATAAACAGACTTCTTTCAGCCATCTGGTCTAGCAGAATGATCCACTCATATTTCTTTCTAAATGAGGGTAAGATGGCATAAAAGTAATGAGAGCCTCACACTTGGGGAAAGAAAACATTAAGGATCAGAAAATAGTTCATAGAAATGTACAATAAATTATAATCTAGAATGACTGAGATAGGGTCTTTCCTCTTTTAAAAAATTCTCAAGTCTATGGGCAAACAATGTAAGCAGGTATGTGATAGGTGTGTGACAAGACTGGATTGATGCTTTCGATCATTTTGGCACGTACCTGGTTTATAATTTCATCAGATTAGAGCCTGTTTTCCGTTTTTCGGGAAATGGTCTAAAGGATGTACTCTTATTATTGACAGGACTTCCAAACTAGTTATTATTTGCTAATAATGTTGTGTTAAAAGTCTGAGCAGATCGTCTTGCCAGGGAGAGAGTAAAACTTTTATGCCCAACGGTGTTTGGATGAGCAAGATAATTATACCCTTGTCCACAGCAGATGCTCTGTTCACTTTGGCAGCTTCCCTGTTCAGTGTGCAAATAATTTTCTCTACTAAAGTTGGTGGCTATTTGCTGCAAATCTATTTCTTTTCCAGCAAAGAGTGGATCTTTTCCATCCCCACTTGCAAATACCAACTGAATTGATTGGAGCTTTTATTGTTTGAAACACACAAACGAATCTGATGTAAAGCCAAAAAGAAATGCATAGGCATGCCCCCACATCCATCAAAGGATGTGATTCTAAGAAAGAACTTATTTATCAAAGTAGTTGGAATACTACATCATAACAATTATTTCAATATCCTTATTAAAATCAAGATTAAAAGAACAAGTCTCAATGTTGATAGGCACATAATTTTTAATTCAAATATACGTAAGTTTAGTTTATAATAGAAAAGACCTTTATTTACGTGTATTTGCAAAAATCTTAAGAGCTCTCTCTACCTCAGTATTTCTGTAACACGCAAAATTCACTTTATGAATATATTGTGAAACCCAAAATATGGAGTTCCCTTCCCTCACAGTTTTGACAGACATGTATAATTGTCCTATGTTTGAAAAAGTGAATGTATTCTTCTTGGCCAGTTAAGAGCAAATATATTTCCATAAGCCGCTATGCTTACTTCTCTGGGAGGAGCCCAGCTTCTGTAGTTGTGTCTGAAAGCAGCAGGCCAGGAGGTGTTTGGCAGGGAGCTGCAGAAGGAGAAGAAAGGAGGAGACGTATTTTCCATAGCCCCCTCTTTCTGTTCTTACCACAGGCCTTCATCAGTAGAGAGGCAAGTATAACCTCTCTTCAAGTTGCAGTGTTTTCACAACCACATAATGCAACATACATTTATCTAATAAAACTAAGAATATAATTGGGGGTTAGGTTTCTGGATTATCCCTGGATCTCCCAAGGATAATCATTGTTGACAAGGTTTTTATGGAAAAATTCAACATGCAGCAGATGATTAAGTATTAACTCAAGATTTGTCTAAGTACATATGTAAGAACTGAGAATCAGAGATGTGTCTCGTCGCACACCTTGTCCTCAACTCTCCAGCATGCCAGGGGTGGAAATAGCTACTGAAGGACGAAATATTGCACAAAATATTTATCACCAGCAGAGGCATGAGGAAAATGTCCCCTAGAGGCTTAAGCAGGGAGGAGATAAATCTGTCTGTGATAAAGGTTTCTCAGAGGAGGTGAAATTTGAGTCAGAATAAATAGGTTTTGCTACTGGGGAACCAGGAGGTGGGCACCCCATATAGTGCAACAGCATGGATCGGGAGGCTGTAGATTCCTCTTTCGCCAAATGCCTTTATCAGAGCATTCTCAAATACCACTCTTAGGTTCGATGGCACAAAAAAGGTTATGTGGCTTTGTTTGAGCATTGTCATTACTTCTCTCCTTTTGTTGAAGAATGATTTGCAGCTGAAAGGAGAAATCCAGTAGAGTCTTGATAAGAGTACCAGACTATGATGCAAATTCATATCCTAATAAAGATTTAATAACTCAGATATTTATAAATGTAATTCTAGTTGTATGTGATAGTCACATTGGTGTTACTTGTGATAGTGTCAAAAATGGTAGTAGGAATAACAGTATAATAGGATTTTAGGTACATGGAGGGTTAAATGAGATTAGCGATAACTTTTATTCGGATGGTACTTAGTAAGAGTTATAGGTCATTTTTATCTTGGATCTTCAGTGTTTGATTTTCATCTCTGTTTCCAGATGAAGAGAACTGAGTGTGCAAGGACAATTCACAGAATTTAACCTCCTCTTAAAATGTCTCATCCCAAGTTGTAAATAACTGAGTAGATCCTGTGTGAAGTTGGGAACTTCCTTCGCAGTAGAATAATCAATGCCTGCATCAGGGACACGGTCCTTCTCTCTTCCTTCCTTTCACTTAACCTTTCCCCTTATAGGCTGCCATTCTATCCTCTCTTCTCTCATCACACACACCTAGACACATGTATACTTCCACACCCTTCCCCCTCTGAGAATGTACTCATATATTCTCAATATAAACAACCAACTTTGGGATATTATTTTCTCTTTGTAGAGAATTCTTTTAAGGTTTTAGGATGAGGTACTATTAACAGGTAACCATTTCTAATCACTGATGAACCGTCCCTGTGGTTTCTGGGTTTATCCTGTGACTGGTCTCATCCACTAATGAACTTTCTACAAGAATAAAACTGACAAAGATTGGACTATAATCAAGTAAAAAGGAACTCCCTGGATCATCAAGTTTTACAAAATATTAGAGAAAAATATATCCTTCCCATGAGATAGACCACAATCAAAAGACCACTCACTTTTTCCGTTGATGTGTGCATATCTGAATCTGCTTCTCACTGCACCTTTCATTCTCTAAGGATTACCATCAAGGTCATTTTGTAAAAAAAAGAAATGAGTTAGAACCAAAAACAAAGGAACATCATTCTTCCTCAAATAATTTAATTACTCAGAAATGCTTTTTGTGAAACATAGTTTCTAGCATCTTCCATATTCCTGCTATTTATCCATACTCTGGATTACCTCATCCATTAGTTTTGACAAGGGACTGTATTTGTACCATTGCCTGACAGATGTGTTACATGTTTCAGTCTTAAAATATTCAACTCTGAGCTCAGGGCTGCATACTTGGGAGATGATGTTAAATCAGCCTCGGCGACGCACTGCTGTCATCATGCCAAATAACTCAGGGGAAAAATGATAAGGGTATAAAGAGATCAATAAGGCAAGAGAATCCGTGCTTTCAAAAGTAAGGCAAAATATGAGAAAGACTATCAGTCAAGCATTGGGGCGTAAATAAAGCAAGAATATGCCATGTTTGGGACACCCTTGTGCTACAGTGAGCCATTATCCTGTGAGTAGTAAATTTCTCCCACGTTTGCCTAACTCCTTTAATATAGGTCATTCTGAAATACAGCTGTAAGACTCACAGCACATTGATCAGTCTGGCATTGCTCTTCCTTCCCTGCTAATAGAATAAAATGAGGAGATGGCTGATGAATGTCGGGAAGGACAATTCCCAGACCATTTAGATGTGAGCAGTCACGCTGGAGCATTCTCCCTGCTTAATGAAGATTTGTATAACTCACTTCTTTGTAAATATGAATAATGAAAATACATTTATGTCCTTTGAGGTGATATTACTCAACAGGGCCCTCATAAAGGCCCAGTTGTGTTGGGGTTTTGGGTACAAAATGAGCAAACTGTAGAAACTGGCAATTTGGAGATGAAATCCTTTATTGAATAATAGGTACTCAGACATGCATCAGAAAGCAATAGTTTCTCTTCAGCAAAAAGCATTACATTATTCTAAATTTTCAAAAATAAATTGGAATAACTTGCAGACACAAGACAGTAAAATTTATAAACATTTGGGAATAAGAATTTATTGTTGTGTGCTAATGGTCAAGGACACTTTGTAAAAATGGTCCAGAGCCCTTGAATATCAGTCCAGGGAAGGTGATCTTTAGGCTATGAAGAGCATTTCAGGATTTTCTTCTTTCTTAACATGGCGATGAAGTGGTAAAATTAATTTTTGTTTTAGTAAGATAAAGCTTAAGACTGCATTCAGGATAGTTAAAGTATTTAGAGCTTGGGAACAGGAAGCACAATTTGGAGACGGTTACGTTAATCCATATGTGAAGTGAAGTGCTCCCAAACAAGAATAGAAGCAGTGGAAATGAATGGAAGAGACAGATGTGAGAGACAGTGAGAAGGAAGCATAAGTAGGCCTTGGTGCCCAAATGAGGCACAGCCATGAAAATAAAAACAGATGTATCCAGATGTTAAATCACCAATACACAGTTGATCTGTGAAAAATGACTGCTAAGTTCAAGTTGAACATTCAAGGCATAAGGTACTGTTAAATTTACATGCCGTGATCCAGGGCAATACTTGGAGGTACCCTTCAGCACAGAGCCATTGGAAAAGTGTCCAGAAAAGGGCACCATGAGACATAAGCTAAATGCACATTGTAGATAGAAAGAACAGCACATGGGAAAGCATAAATGCAAATGATTGTACAAAGCACTTACATCTGAAAATAGGAGATCGCCTCTTGCTATGGGGGAGAGGTGGAGGGTGGCTGGAAAAGTGGGCTGAGGAGTCAGTGTCAGCAAGTTTGCCTAAAAGCTGATGAAATTTAAGCTTTAGGGCTCGTACTTTTCTCCACCCTTTTCCATGATCCTATATCTAATCTTGTATCTTCATTTTGTATTCTTCTCCTTAAAAATGACCAAAGACCATCCAAATTGTATAGATAAACTTTAGTCACCATAAAAGCCACATTCTTCCATTGCCTTGCAATGTGTTCATCTGCTCATATGGGTTTGGCAAATTTGCAAAAGAAAGATATTTTAATCACAACTGGTAAGACCCTTGTCCCTTTCCACTTCAACTTCTTCATTTACACTTTCCTTTTTCTCAGGTGGTGGTGGGTATTTTGGAATTTAGCTAAGAAGAAGTTAGGTGGGAGATGCATTTAGTCTGGGCCTAATGAGATATGTGTTTGTATTATCACTAGCTGTTTTGTAATAAGCTTGGTTTCCAAGAATACTCAGCCCACTGTGCTGAGGTCCTGGACATTGTGACAGAAACATACCACCACAAGATCTTATTGTGATAGACATGTGGCCTCTGGTGCCCAACACTGGAAGTATGTGGGAAATAGAAGAAAGAGATTTGCAAGATCTGAAGCCAAAAGATAAGTCTATGCAAACTTCTTCCCAAGTTTTTGTTCCAAAATTTACCATGCCAACAATTTATAAGCCATTACCATTAATGAATTGTACCGCTGAAGAAAAAACTATTCTAAACTATCAATTAAAAAGATTGCATTTCTATCGACTACTAGAGGACAGACAGAATTACCTTTTTATTCACTCTACAAAAAAAAATGATAAAATTACTGCCGCATGATGAGGCAATCAAAGAATACGCAGGTAAAAAAAAAGAGGGAAAATTATGTTTGAAGTGTGTTAGGGAGTTAATATTGCTTTTTTTGGCATTTTTTTTGATATTTATGTTATTTATCAGCTTTTAAAAATTGGTGATTTGTTGCAGCTTCTTTGTTCATTCTAAATAAATATTCATTTTTGTAAGTAATTTTATATTTGTCAATTTTATTCTTTTTTTAATGAGTCCCCTGAATTGTATAAGCTTTACACACTACAAAACCTGGATCTGTCCCTGCATTGGGGGGGCAGATCTTAATTTTCATAATCGAGTACATAATTTTAACCTTTGGCCCATCCATCCAGAACATTTTTGAGTTAAACATCTGCTGTGGTCTTAATGTTTGTGTCCCCCCACAAATTCGTATATTGGAATCCCAATGCCCGATGTGATGCTATTAGGAGGTGGGGCTTTTGAGAGGTGTTTAGATCAGGAGGGTAGAACCCTCATGCCTGGGATTAGTGCCCTTATAAAAGAGCCCCAACAGAGCTCCCTAGCTCCTTCCGCCATGTCAGGATAGAGTGAGAAGTCTGGGACCTGGAAGAGAGCTCTCGCCTGACTATGCTGGCATCCTGATCTCAAACCTCCAGCTTTTAAAACTGTAGGAAATAAAATTCAGTTTATAAACGACCCAGTCTGTGATATTTTGTTATATCAGCCCAAATGGACTAACACAGCATCTGTTGCTTTCAACTTTCCTGGAGTTCACTCTTTTTATGTTCAGTCATTTAGCTCTACTCTAGAATATCCTAATTCTCTAATTATTATAATTAGGGAATGTCTTAGTAGCTTATCTATTAGTAGAATATATTACTATTCCCTAATACTCTATACCTCAATTTCACTTAAAAAAAAACGTTCCACTTTCGGCATAGCATGGTATTTGAGAAATATATTTAAGCAGAACTTTAAAACTGATTCAAATCAGAGATATGTGGTTCAAATCAAAACTGCAGTAAAATAAATGCCAATATCAGGAAGATTTCAACGTGTAACATTATTGCATTTAAAGTGTTTCAGGAATTATAAGTAGTTTCATTCAGAAAAGTATTTTCAGAAGTTCACAAAGCATCTTGAACTACTGCCAATGGAGAGGGATTGTCTATCATTTATCAATACTCTGTTGCCAGAAAAACAAATGTTAAATAATTATTTTAACTCCTTTTTATGATGGATCACATAAGATGTGTTCTGGCTCACAGGAAGACTACCCATTAAATTTCAGTTTATATAATGAACAAATTTGGAATGTCAATGATCATTTTTCTAATTTTCCCTAATTCCTCTGTGTCTTCAATAAAAAATAATCTGTAAGATTAGGTAGGGTTGAGATGTGAGGATATTGACTGGGGACTAGAACTAACATATCAGCTACAAACATAATTTTCATTTTCATTCCATTCATAAACAAGCCTTATCCTTATTTGACCCGCCAGGGTATGATATGTTGTTCATAGTAAATGCAACACATTGAATCATACCATTTTCAGTCTTCTAACCAAGAGAAATCAAGTGCAGAACATGTCTTTTTTGTCATTATCTGTGTCCTGGCACACAGTTGTAGATTGTGTCCACAATAGAAACTCGTGGCCAAGATTACAGGTTTATATGTCTGACTTTCTCAGATTACTGACATATGACACCAACCAGCCTTGCCAGAAGCCTTAGTACTGATTGAAATTAATGACTAGTGGAATCCAAATAAATAAAAGGAAAGCTGCCTTTGCACATAGCACAGGCAGCCTCAAGGTGAGTGGACACTCAACATTGTGGAATATTATAATTCTCCAAACAGTGCTTCTTGGCCAATGGTGGGTGTGCTAGGATCTCTTGCTTCTGTATGCCTAAACTGGGAGCTTTGGGCATTAAGAACGAGTTCTCCCACTGTGGTGTAGTCTACACTGCAGGAATCTTTACTTTCCTCTGCTGACGTCAGAACATAATACCAGTGGATGCCTGTTTACACTGGATAAAAAATATTCCTGTGCCAAAAGATGTCTTAAATATGAGTCTACTGATAGACCATAACTCATTTGAGAAAAAGTCACCAGGCTGGTAGAAAAAATTCTATGCCGTTAAGTCTCTTCTCTCCTTTTATTTTTATCTCTATTATTACTAATTTTCTCTGATCTCTGCAAACCACAAGAAAAAGCAATCAGATAAATTCTATTTGTCGTCTTTGAGAACTCTAGTTATAAAACTTGACCATTCCATGGTTCTATTCATTCTGATACTTAAAATGATCACTCTGCATAGTAAAATATGTTTTTCTTTATTACGAAGCGCATAGCTTACAATAAAAGAAACAGACATTCTCATAAGAATTAGCATTGGACGCAGGCAGTCTTTTCCTTTATACTTTACTAGACGTAAGTATAGGCTACATTTTGGCACATATCACATTTCTCTATTTATGTTTCATTTGCTTTCTATCCTCTGATTATGTGTGCTGATTAGTCTATGCTAACTTCACCTGCTTGAACTGTACCTCTATTTTTATCGCTTTTGGATTGAAAGGAATAATTGTCACTGGTTATGTTTTATCTTTTAAAATATTTTCTGATAATAATATTTAGTTTTATATATTACTGTTCAGTTTGCATGATGAATTCTAATTATATGTTCTGTTTTGCACGTGTTGTAGCACAGATCAATGTTTTTATTGGTTATCTGAGAATTGGAAGCCTTCGGTCTTTCCTTGGTATAATATAACTTTTCTCTAATTATAGCCCTCCCCCAAGTCAAAATTCTGGACAGAAATTCTTAGAGCTAGCAGCTTCAGGAAGTCTATCTATAGAAAAGAAATATTTTACTCTATTTACAAAACTATGAGAAGCTGTAATTCTAGGCTGCTTTGCTACACTGTGCTTGTTTTGTAAACTTGAACAAGTTGCTTACTCATTATCAGCCAAAGCTTTGGGTTCTGTATGATGGTGGGTGATAAGTAGAAGGGGTAATGTGATACACATGTAAGTGTTTTATATTATATGTAAGTTAGTATATAAGCTACCTTATTAAAATGTTTAACATCACAAGCTGTTAATTAGACCCATTCCTGAGTTAAGGAATACTTAAAAACTACTGATATTATGATTTCAAGGAGGCAGCTTGTATCATTACTCCAGTAGTTAATGCTATACTTTTTGCTTTGGTGATAGATGCTGCCATCGTTTAGCTCTTTATGTTTGGTTGTCCCTGTTTTGATTCTACTTAGATGTGATCAAATTCACAGTGTTAATGGTCTGCCTTCAAAGAGTTTAAAGTAGGCCCTGAGACTTTGTACAGCAAGGAATGATGACATAAAGATATTTTCTTTTCAAGGAGTTCTCTGTTGGCTAATGAACAGGGAGCTTCTCTTTGAGTCTCATCTTTCTACAAGAAATTCTTATGTTTCCTACAATGTTCCTCCGTTAGAGCATGAAAATTTCCTAAATCGCTCTGCCCATCCTTCTGCCCATATGTTCTCTTATGGTGCCCTCTGGTCCTAGCCTTTGAGATAGGGCCACCAAGAAACTCTTATTCTGTCTTCCCAGGATATTCCCAGCTGCTTCTTTACTACACATGCAAATAGACCCTTTCCTCTGTTTCTGTTTTCCGGGCTGTTGGACCGTTGAGCAGCATTTCACCTGTGGTCACATGCATTTTGTGAATAAGTAGGGTGTGGAAGCTGGCCACTTGTGAGAGCTGATTGCTAAATTCTCAGAAATGTTGTGAGCCGGTGGTTAAACTGTTAGTAGGTTAAAATCAGCCATATAGGAGTATTTACATGAAAAGAATCAGCAAAGCTATCCATCAGGGTTTTGTTTTGCCTTTGGTTTTTTTCCTTAGAGATCTGGAATACAACCATAGTCCTAATTCAGAGTTAGTTACCTGTTTGGATCCCCACTTCAGCCAGTTTGCCTTCTACTGAATAGAGCGAGCACTGAGGCTTCTTTTGGGGAAGCACAAGAATGGCCACTCTTAGAAAGCTCTTTTCGTGATTAGGCTTTCGAAAGGGCTGTTATCTCTGCTTGCCAAGTTACACATAGGATTCTCCCAAACCGAAGCAAAACAAGGCAAAACAAAATCATTCTCTGGAATATTGGAGATGTATAGTAAGTACTTTGGAATGTATAAATGTATGACTATCTCATTTTCCTACCATAAACTATTTGCTACAACTACCCTAGGGCACATATCATACAACCTCTTAGAAATTAGGGAGATAATTAAACTGAAATACACAACTTAAGCAATTGTTTACCCACAAAGTATCCTTGCAGGACAACTATTTTTAAAAACCTAATCAGTTTTAGAGTTAGAAGCTGTGAAATTGGTATAGATTGTTTTCTGTATATAAAAGTCCTTTTAGTTAAGTGCATGGACGTTTAGTAATTAGTGTATCTTTAACCGATAAGCTTTTTTCACTGGCAATAAGATATGTCATATTTTAATGAGTACTTTCACAATGTATAGATATTTTCCCGGGATTTGTGTATTCTGAGAATGACTTCCCTTTTGAATGTTTACATTTGTCTTAAAAAATTCTTCTGAGGGTCTTGTCATCAGTTTACCTGAAGACAATTAGTATCAGTAGCTAAACTGGTACTAATCGAGCCTAATGTCTCATTGAAGAATGACATTTCTTGATTTACAATTTAGAGAGAATTTCAGTTTGACTACCATCAGTGGACTTTTTACTTTGTGTTGTAAGATTTTCAACCAGGCACACCCAATTTTACTAGAACATTATTGTTCATATTATTATAAAATGCCTTAGGATTTATATAATAATAAGAAGGAGCTCCTGTAGAGTGCTTATTGTATTCCAGGGTTTATTCTCAGTGCTCTACACATAATCACTCGTTTGAAATGTTTAACAACTTTCTGAGGTAGTTATTGTCCCCAGTTTTACAGATGAGGAGACTGAGGCAGACGTGGGCAGATAATTTGCCCAAGGTCGTATATAGACAATAAGCGTTAAAGCAGGATCTGAACCTGGGTGGGTGGCTTCAGGATCTGTGCTCATAGTTGCTATGCTATGACAATAGCACTTCCTCTTCTTGAGCTTTCAGAGAGTCTACCAATCATGGGCAAAAATACCCTTTATTTGCCAGTCTTTGAAGCTTCAATCACTTATTTAAAAAGGACAAGAGTAATTTGGAGAAAGAAAACCAGTGCTGTCTTATTATTGGGGAGAGTTTGTTCTCTTGATTATGGAGAAGTATCATTGGGTGGAGAGAATCTCCAGCGATCATGCAACAAAGGAGATGCACCAGAAATTGGGTGTGTCTATACTATTTTGGAAATTCTCTTAGGTACAAGGCAGATTGACTTAAAATATACTGAAAGAAGAACTCCTCATAGAGGTTTATAATTATGAAATGTAGAAGTTTGAATGTGTAAATATCTCATTTCTGATTTAAAAATTATAATAAATTTAAGAACAATATAAAATGTCTAATATTCATTTTATTATCAGATCATTTTTTCTTGAACTTGAACATTAATTTATTCTTATAATTAATTTCATCTTATGGTCCAAAACATAATAAATTTTGAAAATATATTCACAGAAAATTATCTGTGAAAGTGCTCCTTCCAATTTTTATAATGAAGCAATTATTTTGCACATATTAATTGCTGTCGCATTTTTGATCTGTGCTCTAACATTGTCTTCTGGAGGAAATTATTGTGTTTTATAGTCTAAATTTCTTAGATTTAGGACTTTCAAAGTGTGAGTTCTGTTCACATTTAATTTTGCTACATCAATAAAATATGAATGCATTGGCTAATAAAACAACACAACTATTTTCTGTCATGGAATATAGCTTCTTGTTTCTGAATTTGCGGAATTGCCCTGGTGGTTCACTGTAAGAAAGCATTCTCCTTTTCTGCCTTGGTCCAGTTTAGACAGAGATGAGGTTGGTAGAATGGCATACGACATGGGGAGGAGAAGTGCTCTTCCCTGGGGCTGTGCAGGTAAAGTAGATGATGCCGTTTTGAAAATGCAGAGCTTTCTTCCCAGGCGGGAAACTTGTCTACCAATGACAGAGACGTTGATTCTGCACCACCACTTTATCTCAGTGGCTCTCTTGTCTTGATCTTTAGCAGTTTTACGATATAGATGAAACTTTGGTTATTGGTTAAAAACAAATAAAATACATCTTGTTCTCCTCACCGACTGTATTTGACTTCTTGGAAATCTCTCTTAATAATGTCCACTTTTGGTCAGGGGAGGTATCAACTGAAAAACAGATTGTATATGCTAAAACCTAGATCCACTCATGAGGGAGAAAAAACTTAAATATGGTCTATACTGGAGGGAGGTTAATTGCACTTAAAAAAACCCAATAACTATGAATAATATCTTAGAAACTGTGACCATTATTTTGCTCAGCACAGTTAGGTACTGTAGTAGGTGTGGGGAGACGATGCCTTGAAACTGTAAGAGTGATCTGTGTCAGCACTGTGCAATAGAACTTTCTGCGGTGATGGAAACGTTCTATGTCTGCCTATCCAATATAGCAGTTAATTGCCACAAGATTTTGAACATTTGAAATGTTGCTAGTGTGACTGAGGAACTAAATTTTTTATTTTAATTAATTATATTTAAATTTAAATAGCAACATGTAACTAATGGCTACTGTATTGGGCAGCTCGTATCTAGATTTAAATCTGGAGTTAACCGGAGTGAAGACTGCTGAGCTTCAGGTCCTACATATGTTGCAGAGAAGCTGAACAACCTTGAAAAGTCATTTAACCTCCCTGAGTCTCAATATTCTCATCCTCAATATGGGGATAATCATAGTACCTACCTCCCAAAGTTCGGAGATCATTAACTCAGTCAATGAATACAAAGCTTATAGAACAGTGTGTGGCATATAATATATGCTCAATAACCGTTAGCCGTTGTTATTCTTGTTAAGTACTTTATAACGTTTTGTAGACTTAAATGATGTAGAAATTGAGAAGATATGAAAATGAAATACGTGTAAAGCAGTAAAAGGAAAATGCCATGAAATGGGGTAGAGTTTTAAGTAATCCTAGAGGAATGTGTGAGATTTAGATAAATAGAAAGTAATTTAGGGTGATCATATATTCCAATTTGCCTTGGACAGTCTCAATTTATACCTTGTGTCCTGATATAATTATTAATGTCTCCCTCTTTTGCTCTCAAATGTGTCCCAGTTTGTACGATAAAATTTAGATTCACCCTAGAATAAGATATAGGGATGCAGCCCAGGCATTCCAGGTGGGAGGAAGAAGATAAAATATAGATGCAGGTCTGGCTACAATGTGGCATGAAAGGTGAATGAGCCCTGGGAAACAGAAGGAAACGGGATTAGATATGGGTTGGAGAGACGTTGTGGAGGTGGGATGAAAGTCTAGATAAGGGAGTTATGTTTGATTGTACATGTTATTTATGCTATTATTGCATTACTCCTGAGTCAACATAGATTTGCTTTCAGAAAAACAAAGTTCTGATTTAATTGGGCAAAATCATCTGGTGTATCCAAAAAGCTTTGTATCATTTGGTACTCTGATTAGCTTTCCACTATTGATAGTGATTCTTTTATACATGGTTTAAAACAAAATGCTTTATTTCTATCACTCATTAGCTATCGGTAACCAAATCAGTAACATAATTGATTAATATAAAATTAATCAATTGAGTGGACAAATGCTCATTATATCTGTTTTCATGACTGAAGAAGAACGCTTTGAAAGTGTTCATTTAGTTGCAGTAAAATACTATGTCAACATATCTTATAGTGGTGCCATTTAAGTTACATCTATTGGTCTCCATTCTGTTTAGGACAGCATACATAATAAAGCTAGGGGAATTAACTGCTGGCAATATTACTAATTGTTATTTTAGGGAAACAAAGAGTATTGAACTGTTAAACAGAATATTTTAAAAAATAAGAAAGGATTACAAAATAGAGATGAGGAAAAAACTAAACTGAAAATTTAAGTAAACATGTAAGGCACAAGAATGTGACTCAAAGGTAATTGTTCTCTTCTTCACAAGAGCTCCTCTTTATCTCTCATTGCATTCTGCATTAAGATGCTGACCATGGGCTCTCCCAGTGATCTCCGTGAACAGTTGATGATAACCAGTTCTACGTTTTCACTCTTTTCCCAGTGATTCTAGCCCATCCTATAAACAGACATTTGAGTTGATCTCTGAAGTATTTCCCAGACAAACAGAGCAGAGGTCCCATATAGGGATTACAGTCACTTTTGGTATTTCTGGGGAATTCTAACAATTACTCTTATAGTGTAGTGGATGTTGTAATCTCCACCTAGGGAACCAATCATGGATCATTTTTTGCAGGAGGAACTAATCATTATCAATATTAGAATCATGAACTGTTTGGGTTATTTTCAAAGTGTAGACTTGACTTTTTAAATTAATGCCGTAAGCACCTCAAATGTTGAAGCACGTTTTAATTTTGTTTATCTTTCCTTAAAGAAATCAAGAGTTGGCCAAAATAAAAGAAGAGTTGAGGCAAAGACCAGATGTCATTGGTATTTGGAGAATCGAGCAATCTTTATTAAAGGCCATTGGCATCATTTATAGTAGCCACTCTTCTCTAGCTTGTGAGTTTGTTAATGAAATTGGTTTATAGGTGCTTGAAATGAATAGTAACTACTTGACTTGTGTTTCCAAGTACCATGAATTTTAAAATGTCCTTTAATATTTAAGCTTCTGAATGGAATTCAATGACTTTAGATTAAGCCTATTTGTAAATAGCACAGAGCAATGTGTGATTATGCAATCTGCTGAGGTTTTAAAAAACTAATATTTAGAGCAAAAGTGAATCTCATCCTAACAGAATTTTAATAAAACCTTGGTAGTGATTTGTGAATACCTTAAAACGAATTAGCCATTCTATTCACAGTGGTTGTTTCATCACTGTTTTGTTATTGCTTTTTGGTTCTTGATGAAAATGGCAAACTATAGTTCTAATGACATAGTTTCATCTCAAGAATAGTGGCTCCCATGCTTAAAAAAATAAAAAATAAGTGATTGACTCTCGTAACACCCCTTAAAGGTAAATTACTCCAATTAGGACTGAGACAGCGATGTTCATTTTAAGGACCTGCCTCGTGATGATGTTGATGCAAATGCTAAGACCAAAAAAAATATTTATTGAGTAATAACTCTATGCCAAGCACTGTGCTAAATATTTTACATTGAATTTATATATTAAAGCCACTCAGAGTCCTTTAGGTGAGACAGTCATAATCCCTCTTTCACTCATGACTAGAGCTTTAAGTGTCTAGTTAGTGGCAGAGCGGAATTCTCAGTGGGCGGTCTGGAGCTCACGAGTACCATGTTACCACTGTTGACAGCATCTGTTACCTAGATCAGTTGACAGAGAATATACAAATGATTGCCTTTTGTGAGGAGTTTTGTCCTTTATTGCTCATTTCCATATCTGATCTGTGGGTAGGAAAAGAGAAGTAGGGCAGATTTTCACCAAACTCTATTAGAAATGGCGTAATTGAAACAATTGTTTTCTATCGTCATAGTCTGGATAATGGAGAGGCAATGGCCTAGCATAAAATTGCAAAGCTGTAATGTAGGTGGTTCATGACAGTATGGCTAAAATTGCATGCCTTGCCTTAGATATTAATTTAGCTGCATTTATTATTGCTTGCATGGACAATATTCATATTCACCCTCATTTGAGGCTATTTTAGACACTCCAGTGACTGCCACGGCTCTTGCCACGTCCACTCTCTCATGTTGTGTTCACACTAGAGGAGAGATCTGCAGAAGCAAGGTTATGTGGAAATCACACTATCTGGGAGAGGAATCCAATAGCCTGCAGCAGCATTATCCACCAAGCAATGGATTGCATGTTTACGTGCAAGCTAAATAATGCATGATTTAAGACGGGAATGTGGTTTATATTCACTTTTGGATAGTAATAGAGTTGGCATGTCAGTCCCATGGGAGACTTTATCCAGGACTTTACCCTTGAGTGGATAAAAGGGTACAAATTCTGTTGCACTGGAGATGAATAAAAACAAATTGAGGAGACCGTCAACAGGACAGACTGCTGTGTGATGGAGTCCAAGGCTACTCCAAAACCACCAGACCAACTGCTTCAGGATCCTGCCAGCAACCAGATGCTGGGAATAGAATTGACTGCAGTTTGGCATCAAGGCCCTGTGATTCCTAGCCAAGGAGAATTGCATGCAAAAAATGTTTAAAATTATCTTTGTAAAAGGGTTATGTTTTCAATGACAGGGAAAAGTATGTTTCAGACCTAGTCTGCTGCAAGTTAAATGTGCCATACTGACATCTTAGTTACAGCGGGTGGAGGCTTGGGGAGGTGAACATCATAAACATTTGGGGGTAAGAGGTTGAACTTTGGGTAAGTGGTGGGGTTTTTCAGTGAAGTAGGTCTTAGGCCATTGAGTTGGTATCATGGTTCCATGAGGGGTACTGGATTGGCCCTTCAAGGAGAGGGAATGGATCTGTTTAAAACAGTGATTCTTAACCAGGGGTGATTTTACCCCCTGAGGGGACATTTGGCAATCTGGGGACATTTTTGGTTGCCACAAGTTGAAGGGAGGGTTGTGCAACTGACATCTAGTGGTAGAGTACAGGGGTGCTGTTGAACATCCTGCAATGCACAGGACAGCCCCTTACAACAGAGAATTATCCTGTCCAGATTGTCAGTGGTGCCAAGATTGAGAACCCTGGTTTAAAATTATCTGGCTTGTGTATGTATATTACAACCCCACCTTCAGACAAGTGTTCATTGAATATAGTTTGACATTGTATAAAAGATGACTTTTAATGACTTACTTTACCCTACTGATGTGTGAACAACACTAATGGGTGTACCAAATGCTTTCTATTAAAACAAACAGGAAAACAAACAAACAAACAGAAAAACAACTCACATCCGTCTCCCATCTACTTCCAAAAGATGTAGTTGGTAAAAACGGGAGACTCCCTCCAGACCTACACACACAAACCACACATTTTATAAGAATGTAGGAGGACTCGGTTGATTCACTTTTCAAACTTGAAAAATGAGGCATATTAACAAAGCACACTAAATGAATCAGCTGTTTAGGATGATCTACAAGCCAGTTCATTTTCCTGTTATTAAATAACAAACCATGAATCTTGACAAATGAACCCACTTGTTTGACATTATTTGAAAAACTCATAACACGCTTGGTTCTTATGGTCACTTCCCCTTCGAAATTAAATTTTAAGATGAACTTCATTTAAATTCTGATAGAGGGAAAGGGCTTGTTAACTTTCATTTTGACTGCGTGCTGTTTATCATCATCATTCTTTTCTTCTCCCTTATACTTGGATGCACCAGAGCTTTGCCAGTGTCATCCTCCACAGTTGACTACAAGGAAGCCGTTTGAGTTTATTGGTGCCCATATCAGTAAGGAGTGAAGTTCTTTCATGTTGTGGGGGACTGCATGGCTTCCAGAGTCAGACTCCCTGGGCTCAAATTGAGGCTTTAGCCGTGTGACCTTGAGAAGGTCATTTGCCCTTTCTGTACCTCAGTTTTCTCATTGGTAAACTGAGAATATTATTTGCGTTGTTGGGGTGTTATGAACATACATAAAATGCTTAGCAGGCACACAACAAATGTTACCTATAATTATTACAATCGTTATTTTAAGAATAACGTCTTCCAAAATGGATGCCAAGTCATTTTATTTAATTTCCTAAAGAGGACACTGGTACTGATCTGCTGATTTAGCAGCCCCAGCATGTGGTTAAGAGGGCTTTAGCCTCCATCCCATAATCCCTAACAGACCCTCCTAGCAATGCCACCATCAATACACATCTAAGAGAAATCTGCACACTTGCCAAGCCTACACAGCTTCGCGAGAAGTCCTCTGTCTCCATCCTTCAATCAGAGTGCCATCCAAACGCCCTCTTCTGAAAATCTTCTGGTTCTAACCAAGCTGACACTGCAAATTCATAGCACCCCCCCTGCCCTGTTATAGCAGTGTTACAGTGTTCAGTAACCCCAGACCGTAAGTCCTCACCACTCCTAAATAGGATTTGCAAAATATCGCTTTGAGCAATATAGCAAAGTCAACTTTATCTGAAGGAAAATAATTTTTTTTACTAACATTTTAATATTGCTTTCTTGGTTCCTAAAACAATTTCAAAGCTAATGAATGGTAAAATTCTAAATCCGTCTAAAGACAGAGAATTGAGAAAGGAATCAGAGCCACTTTTAATCAGGAAAGTGGCTGCTGTGACCCATTAACCCTAAGATTATTGATGCTCCTTTTTCTTTTTTTTTTTAAGATGCTGTAGTTTGGTCGTTTGTCTTTGGCAGCCAGAGCATACAAAATCGCTTTTGCTTTTCACAAATTAATTCGTTTAAGCCTGTGCATTTGTCAGACATTCCGGGAAGCTTCTGCCAATGTTTTGTTGATTAAAGGATGTGTATTTTGAAAATGGGTGGAGAGGAAGGAATTTATAATTCTTAAAACCAAAGAATGATTTACAATGCAGACTGCTACCTGAATCATTCAGTGAATTATCAACAGATAAATGAAATATTAAGGATTAGCAGGAGTGCTGGCACTGGATTTTAAAATCTGTGGATTGATTGGTTCCATAACACTGAGAAAGTCTCCCTCTTTCAACAAAATTTCTAGAACTCACAAACAAGAATATGACATAGAAAACCACCTTGACTCTATTTTTTTCAAAGGGCTTTTGAAATACATCCTTTCTCCTCAGGAGTCTGGTGCTTCCGCTCCTGTTTATAAATTACGTACCTCATTTCCATGCACACAAGTTCCCTATATTCATCCCAGCTTTGATTTGCTTTTGACTGCTTTGTTTAATTTTTTCCCAGTGAATACACTGGGCCCTTTGGAGGGCACCCGTATTGTTTTAGGTACCATGCAATTTACTAAATGGTGCTCTGGCTATGGAAATGCTCGCAAACACCCCTGGTGGGAAAAATTAAGTAAATATATATTGATCCTCCTGTAGTTGGTGCTTTCTTATTTGATCAGCCAAGGGCTCAGTCTGAACTGGTCCATCAGATTTGTGATATGTAAAGCTGGAGTCATTTTTCTGGTTCCCTAATGGTTTTAAAGGCTATGCAATGGGAAAAACTGCTTTAAACAAAGCCTCATTTTAAAAGAAGCCTGAGTACGGAATGGAATTCAAAGAATTTGGAGAGAGGGGAGGTGAAAGTGGTAACAAACAGCTTTACAAAAGCCCTGGGAAATTTAAGATCATAAGGCACATAAGGGAAGTAAAAGATAAATCCCACCTGTCCCCGTGGTGAGATAGAGGGCCCAGGATGCTGCTTCGGCAAGGAGGTATGGAAGACCTACTAAGTGCAAGGCTTGTAAAGAGGTCGAGCATAAGGGTTAGGGGGTGTCTGAGGAGCAAAACTGAATTCTTAGGTCAAGAAGGAGTAGTTTGTCATGCAAACCAGGAAACATTATGCAGATATTAAATTCCAAAAGGCAATAAATATGTGTCATTTTATCCAAATATTGGGAACAGAAAGTATTCTCCTGTGTAACTCACTTAACAATTCTGCATTAAAATTGTTGCTAATAAACTAAGTAATACTAGAGAAATGGTTGGAGAAAATGTTTATTTCAAAGAAGGGAGTTGGAGGCCCCAGGTTTGGCTGCCGTCATATCTGCTCTCTCACCTCCCCATTCCTTAAGCAAACTGCCCAATACACTCTTGACCAGTTTGTGTTTGCGTTTGACTATTTGGCTTGTTGTTTCCTCCCCGCACCTCCTCCAGTTAATAAGAGGACAGCAGGAGGGAAAGGAGGTCACATAGGAAGCTTGAAGCCTTCACCTATGAGGTGGTGCAGACCCTGGCCTGGAAAAACTGGAAATTCAGAGGAAAGGATGATTCTAGAAACCTCTGAGAGATTTCAGTGGCTGACTGTATTTTGAGATTTAGGATTAGGAAACAGATGAAAGTAACACCAACATTTCCAGCATGGAGGCTGGAAGAATGACAGCATCACCAAAAGACAGGGGGTGGTGTAATGGTAATTGTAATGGGTGTAATGGGTCATTGTAATGGGTGGCTCGTGTAGGGGATTGGGAGAAGAGAGAGTAGATATAATGAGTTGCATTTTGATGTACTACATCTAAGAGGCGTTGTCCGAAATATGCACTGGGGCAAATGTGAAATCCTGAAAGATATAAAACAGACTATTAGAGCAAGAAGCAAGGCTGGATACTGCTAAAACTTGGCCTCTTGTCTTTATGGGCTAAGTGCTGTGCTCAGTTTTTATTGTACATGATGCAACCTAAGTATTTATTAAGCACCTACTTGCTATTTGATAAGTACGCACCTCTCACTCCTGATAAAACTGATAATGAGTCTTCAGGTTAACTCTTGGCCAAAAATTTCCCCACTGGAATCTGGATGAATGTGCTTGTTGTACGGTTAGGTTACATTCTGGCTTATGGTTGAGAATATCTAGGATAGCTATATAGACTAATATCGCTGGCAAGACAAACATGAACCACAAATATTATCATTATTATTATTCTTACATTTTTGTTATTGCTAACATTTATTGTACACTCATTAATTTCCAGGAACCATTCTGTTTGCATTAGCTCATTGAGTTTTTGTAAAGACCCCATGCCATAGAAGAGTACTGTTTTTGTCCTCCTCCTATTAATGAGAATGTTGAATCTCAGAAAGGCTAAGGCACCATCCAAAGGTCACACAGCTAATAACAAACACAGCAGGGACTCAACTCAAACAGCTAGTATAATTTTACAGCTTTTGAAGATATACCTGTATGAAGAAGATATAAAGTATAATGAGTAATATATCTACTAGATCTGGCATGTATAATTATAAAGACCCTCACATTGTATATTCCAAGTTACTAGGGGTCATTTTTTCATTTCCATTTTACCATAAAATAGTGTGACAGGTTAGAGGGGTGGTTCTCTCTTGGGGGGAGGGATTTTCTCCCCAGGGGACACTGGGAAGTGGGTTGAGACATTTTTGGTTGTCACAACTGAGGGATGGGTGCTACTAGAATCTGGTGGGTAAAGGCCAAAGATGCTGCTACTATCCTACAATGAACAGCCCCCCCCCCCCCCAAAAAAAATTATCCCGTCCAAGTTGTCACTAATGCCTAGGCTGAGATCCTGGATTAGACTATTTTAAAGGAGATCTTGACTGTAGGGAGAGAATGGTGGCTCAGTTTTGCAAACAAAGGACATTCACCAGGAAGAAACAGATTTGGGAATGGGGGAAAGAGAGAAGATAGATTCATTCATTTGTTCATTCATAGAATCACTATTTACAGAGTGATTTCTATGTGTCGGGAATTGTGCTGGAGAGTAGTGGTGAGGAAAACAATATGAAGTTTCTTTGGAGAAAAGGAAGAAACGAGGAGTAGAGACAGATCAAAGATATTTGGCTGTTAAAGGTGAGCTAGGGGCAGAGCTTTAGTGCCAGGAGTCCTTTATTGGGGAGGGAGGTAACATGCCACTTCACAGGTCTAAGGAAGATCACAGTGGATAAACCCAGAAGGCATATGCTACTGTCAGGAGCGCCTGAGAACTTTTTTTTGACCCATTTATGGCTAACTTATGCTGATCCAAAATGCAGGGCCAGAGGGAGGAGAAAGCAAATGATGTTCTCAGAAGTACACAGAGTAGTAATAGAAATATGTGTGTGCATGTGTGCATTGGAGAGGCCGAGAAGCTTGCATTGCTTTCAAGTTGCTCTGCTGGCCTGTGAATAGGTGCTGGCTTTGTTTTACCAGTAACAGCCTTTTCTGTTTCCAGCAGTCCTATGCACCAGCTCCCCACCCCATGGCTCCTCCCAGCCCCAGCACAAACAGCAGCAGCAACAACAGCAGCAACAACAGCAGCGGGGAACAGTTGAGTAAAACGAACCTGTACATTCGAGGCCTCCCACCAGGCACCACTGACCAGGACCTAATCAAGCTGTGCCAACCGTAAGTGCCCTTCTGCTCTCTGTGCTGTTTCTACTCCTCAGACTTGCCCGAGTGGGCTCAGTCCACACCGGAGTTGGTTTTGCACCCAATCTACCCATTCATTGGTGTCTCAGTGAGGAAGACTCTGCTGTGCAAACAAGACTTAAATTTGAGATCTGAGTTCAGCTTATTTTCAGGAATGGAATTTATTTACTTTTTGTTGTGGGAGTGGAGGTTCTTGAGCAGACGTATGGGGGAGTGCTGCCTAATATGCATGTATTGGCCAGAAAGGTGATGAGCAAGCATTGAGATGGATTCTTAGAACTTGGCTGGTGGAATCAGTGATGAATCTCATGAAAGAAGCTGCTTTTTTTTTTGAGAAGTATTAGTGATGGAAATCTCAAAACCTCAGAAGTGGTGGATTTTAGGATGGTTACCTCCTGTGTGGCAAAGTTTTCTGACCAGTTCTTGGTAAATGTAAGTTCAGCCGGGATCAGGTAATTGGAGGATTATAAGGCTAATCCTCTAGTTTCCTTGAAAACACCTACTTCCAAGTCCAGTGAAGCTATTTCCCACCAAGGCTGAGAACTGCATGCACCAAGTAGTTGTATATTTGCAAGGAAATGTGGTAGTGATTAAATGCCTTTCCAAAATGTTTTCATTAATCTATTATCTACTAACACTTATGGTATGAACTCTTATTTCTGTGCAAATAAATTAAAGATATTTAAGTTTACCCTCCAAATAAAATTAATAATGGATAACTAATTAAGAATCATAGACTTGTATTTTTAGATTGCTGGCTGATTATTTTCAAAGTACTATCTGTACAGCTATTTGTCGTTTGTGTGTTAGCTGGGTATTTTTAAATTTGGGGAAACTATTACTCAATTTTTCTTTCTTTTGCAATGCTTTTACAAGAAGATTGAGAGGATATTTATTTTGTAAATTTTCCAACTTCTAGAATATTGGAAGAGGAAAACAAAGCAGACGATATTTATTTGCCTTTGTTCTGGTTTTTAAGATTGGGAACAAATATCAAAACAACAGGAAGTGGCTGATAAACCAAAACACAAATACATAACTATATAATCAGTTGACAAGGCAGTATGTGTATTAGGGTGGGGGCACCCTGTTGCTATTGACTGTCTTGATTTGTGAAAGAGGTAAGGCAGAACATTGAAAAATAAATATTTTTTGAAAGCAGTTTAAAAAGAGAAAGAAATGTGCCAAGGCTAAGACATACAAATATGTGTTAGGTTTTGGTCTATAAAATGTTCAGTTTGAGAACTGGAAGGTAAATAGCGCAACTTTTTCTTGTTGTTGCTATTAGACAACTCTAAACTGTTTTGAAAAGTAAGGCCTTTGAAAGTGTGAAAGATTGCAGACTTTACATTAGAAGCTTCAGATGAAGTATCTCCTGGAAAGGACGCTGATGTGAAAAAAGGATAACTATTATCTTTGATTCATATATGAATCTCATTCATAAAAAAAAATATTGGTGGGTATGAAGGAAAGAGTCTTTCCTGTTGCTCTATAACACTCACAGAGCTTACTGAAACACAGATTTCTGGGCCCAGGAGACTATGATTCAGTAGGTCTGGGGTGGAGCCCAAGAATATGCATTTCCAGCAGGCTCCCTGGTATTGTTGATACTGCTGGTTTTTTGAGAAGCACTTCTCTCTATAATAACATAAGGAAATGAGATGTATTTCTAATGCATAAGTTTTCTTTTAGTATATGAGGATAGTTGAGGTGGAATCTTGTGTATGAAAACCTGCTCATCACATTGTAATGTTAAGGAAGATCGTTTACTCTCTTTGAGCCTCAGTTTCCTCTTATAAAAGAGTGGGTTGAGTTTGATTATTTCTAGGTTTCCCTGTAGTATCAGTGGTGCACGGGGGCTGCTTCTGACTAGTGCACTGGAGCTAATTGTTAAATATTCAGGAATTCCGTGAGTGATTTGTTACACACTCAGTGTCTTGAAATCAGCTACGACAGGGGTATTTATATTACAGAAATCAGCAAGCCCTACAAATCAGGGCTTTTTAAAATTCTCTTATTTCTTTGGAGTGCTGGTTTATGAACATACCACTGATGCAGCATTATACTATGAGTTTCTGGATCAGTGTCCATTTCTGCAAAGAATGTTGCCAGAAATTTATAAATGGAAAGTGTTACCGAAAAGCCTGTATTGGCATTTTTTAACTCAGGACTGAGAGGTGTGGTGACACAGAAACTTTGTTATTGAAGAAAGAAGTTTTGTTAATGTTTCTTATGTACATTTGAGAAATTTAAAGAATGCTTAGTGAAGAAAGGTGATGATAATTTGTTCATATTAATTTTTGCGAGCTAATTAGGCCTGGCCCATGTTATGGTTATTGTAAAAATATTTGTGTGTCTTCCAGTTACTGAAGGGGTTTGGACCTGGGGCTTGTTGCTTAGACTCATTTTCCTAGAGAATTTTAGAGAACTGATATGATCGAACAGCATAATGTAGTGGAAATAGCTATGCACTAAGGGATTTGGGTTTCAGTCCTGGCTGTGCCATCAACTGGGTATGTGGTCTTAGAGGAATGACGTCTCTCTTAACTTTGGTTTCTCCCATGTGTATAATAATGTGTTTGATAATTTTTAAACTTTTATTCTAAAATTCTGATATTCCATTGAGGCCCCCAGTTTTTAGCATTAAAACCTGGGCTGCCTTTTATATCTTTCACCAGTCCCTTTTTGCAGTGTTGGCAGGGCCACAACCTGAACTGATTCGGTGGCATGACTATGCCCTGATGGCTGGAGATGCCTTTGGTAAGAGACCAATGTGGGTCATTCGTAAAATCCTGTTTCCCCTTTTATAGTGATGGTCTCTCACATTGCTCACGACTATTTCACATTAGCCGTCTTCTAAAGATTCAAGTCATTTTGCATTCCTATTACTACTCCAACACTTTAAAATAATTTCCCCTATAAAACAGATAATATTTGTAGGTTTAAATGAACTTGCCATCAGGATCAAGTTTGCATGTTTATTCCTATGAAATTATAGGTATTTTAGAGTATTTCCTTATATTATAGGAAATGTAATATTTGCTAATATCCATAGTAATAAAATAATGGAAAACAGAGATATATAAAAAAGGCAAAGGCATATCAAATTATCTGGTATTAGAATACAATATCCATATTAATACCAATGAACAGCAAGAAAATGATATTAAAGAAAAGAAATTGCATTATTTCTCAATGTGTAATCTGAGAGCAAATTCTTATTAAGTGATTCCATTCACATTCATCATCAAAGCTCCTATGTTTGGATTACGGTAAAATCAAAGAAAAGAAGACAAGCCTGAAGAATAATAGACATGAAGAATGATTTTACTCTATGGAAAATCTCTCTAGTTATACCTATGTTTTGGATGAATGCATTGCATTGTGTGTCTTTTAGGAAATACTATAGTTAAAGACCTTGTAATGTCTTTATCTTGAGAAACCTCAAGGAACTTTATTGTGTTCTCAATCAAGAAATATTTATAGTGCACCTGTGCTGCATGCCAGATATTATGCTGAAGATTAAGTGATGAGTGAATTTAGACAAAGGCCTTGCTTTAGCAGAGCTTATATTCTACTAGGGAAATAGACATCAATTAAATAATCATATATTTTGATATAAAATTGCTAGTATAAATGCAGGAAAAGAAAGGACGGGAACTAAGAGTGTTTGTAATATGGGATTAGACCTAGTTAGGGCGATGAGCAAAGGAATCTCCGAGGAAGTGACAGTTGAGCTAAGATTGGAAAGAAGAATAGGCTTAACTATTTAATTTGTTTAATTAAATGAGGTTTAAATCAAGAAAAATGGAAGAGCATTTCAGGCAGAAGGAACTTCATGTGTGCAGAACTAATGGATAAAAGGAGCATGGCAAGGACGAAGGGCAGAAAGGAAGCCACTGTCGTCGTAGCAGAGAAAGGGAGTTGGAGTATGGAGGAAAATGAGCTGGAAGCATGGAGAGGGACAAGATGATCCCTTTGAAGATCATGTTAGGAGCTTTGTTTTATCCTAAGAGCAATGGAGGAAACTATTGAACTGTCCTAAACAGGAAGGTGACATAGTCAGATTTTTGTTTCAAAACAGGTAACTCTAACTGCAGCGTGGAAAGAGGGAACCCATGAGATCAAGGGACAATCAGAGTAGGAATAGTTTAAAAGAAAGCTAGAAGAAGAATAATTTTTGATCGTAGAAGAGGGCATGAAAATTAACAATTTTGGTAGTGGAACAATTATGAGTAGTGAGAAATGTCTTTTTTCATATGCATTTATATTTCTGTTAAGAAACAAGGACTTGACAGGCTGGTCCAGTGGCATAGTGGTTAAGTTCGATCACTGCTTCGGCAGACCAGGGTTCGCAGATTTGGATTCCAGGTGCGGACCTACTCATCGCTCATCAAGCCATGCTGTGGCAGTGTCACATATACAAAATAGAGGAAGATTGGCAATGGATGTTAGCTCAGGACCAATCTTCCTCACCAAAGCAAAAAACAAAAACGAAAACAAACAACCAAGGACTTGAAACACAATTAATCAGTTTAACTTCAAAGAAACAGTGAAGTAGCACAGAATAGGACCCAAATGAGTTGATTTTTTGTTCATATCTTTTTCTTACATTGTCATGAATGGGTCATGCATATACTATTAAACATTTAGTGACTGCACTGTTAAAAGCACATAAGGCAGATATAATGAAAACTAAAACTCCAATTGATTGTACGATTATATTCCTGGGATGGGTTATCAGTTGGAGACCATGGGTGGAATACTTAGATTATCTACTCTTTATGCTTATCACAAGAGGAGATGAAAGCGGGGCAAGATAGATTTGGTTTAATAGAGAGAGAATGCACTGCAAATTTTTTGGTCCAAATAAAATTTTGGTGGTGTAATGATTTTCACATATTAAGCTATATTTCTTCCCTCAAAGAAATTGGTAACTTCTATTATGTGATTGTAAATATGCCCTTGAAACACACTGAAATTGCTCTTAAAAAAATAAAACCACTCATTTAACATAATGGACAGAATTTAAAATGGAAACAAAATTATTAATGTGTTTATATTTTCCATATCTACAATACCTTTTATCTAACCAACTTCAAGACTTACAAATTTTAATTAATACAATGTTCTCAGAAAGCCCTAGCTGGACATTGCCCCCACTGCCTCGTGGTTAACTCATCTGGAGTTAATGACAGCATTGGAGGTACAGGGTGAATTGTTCTTCTGTTACAAAGAGAATGCGCTGCTAAGGCCGCTTGAAGAAGAATGAACGAAAAGGAGGGAAACTATTGGGTAGGTGCACACATATTTCCAATCATCACCAGAAAACCAGAACATCGGCTGCCTTTCCCTTCATTTTTCTCTATAAATGTGCTCCTTGCTGAAGCTATGATGCCCTAGCATTGCTCCCTTTAAAATGAACCTGTAAATGTCACCTTAACATTGAACAAGGGAGGAGAAACGCCCGCAATGAAAAGCCAGAGGAACAAAGTAGGAGTGTTTGTGCTCCAGAGCTGAAGGTCTGCCCAAGCTAATCTCCCCGATTTTTACAACCTTGTTGCATCTCCTTACAGTGTGTGCTGAACGCTGAATAGTGAGAGCAGACTCGTCTGGGCTTTGAGTGCAGGGTCCATTATACGTGGTATCAGACAGTTTTGACAAATGCACCGATACAATCAAATCTTTTATCAATTTAAAAGTAACCTTGTCACAGTAATCTGTCAAACTGTTCAGATACAACTAAAGGAAAACAAGTCTTCATGCACTCCAGAGTAACCCAGTAAATAAGAAAAATGTGACTGGAAATTTTTTGAGTTCTTTCTTACTGTGTCAATGAAGATTTAAAAGTTCCCTCTAATAAGGCCCGATGGAAATTTATTAGTAGCTTTCTCCTGCAAGTCAAGCTCAAATTACGCAGCTGCCTTGGAGGTGTCATAAATCTGTGTGGTGGCAGGTGTGAGGAGGAAGTGAATTTGAGGATCTTTGAACCCTGCCTTTGTGTAATTTAAATGAGAGAGTGCCTTTAAGGTCCAAACTGGTTGTCTGAATTCATTGAGTCAGCATACATCTGATGCTTGGTTACATATATTAATTCAGATGTAGGTATAATTATATTTGCCTAGTACATATTATAAACCAGACGTAGTATTTAGTTTGTAATTAATAAATAATTATCACTAATAATGATTGTTATATTTATATATTATTAACAACATTTATTGTGTGATTATTACATACCATGTACTCTGTTAAGTTTTTATATTACCTTATTTAATACTCAAAACAGCCCCATGAAGTGGGAACAATAATTGCTAAGTAATAGTTGAGTGAACTGAGGCTCAAAAGGTTAAGGGCTTGTCCAAGTTTACACAGCCACCAGGATTCAAAACTCGGCTCTGACTCACAGTCCTTACTCATAACCACTGAAACATTCATTTAATGAGAATAAAGGTGGCGTAAGACATGAGTTCTCACATCCGTGGCTGCCTGTGGGAATGCCTGGAGGGCGTTTAAAAAATACCGATGCCTGGATCTCACCCCCAGAGATTCTGGTTTAATTAGTATGGAATCAGTTTAGACATTGAGATTTTTTAAAGCCTGTTCAGTAGTAAATATGTAGCAAAGTTTGAGAACCCCTTGAGTAAATGATGCCCACACTAAATGGAAAACAATTTAATCTTCTGTTTTAACTTCCTTACTCTGACTTTCACAGAATCTAGAAATTTCATAGGAGCTACTAGAAAACAAAAATAAATTTTTTAAGACAATTTCGGGATGAATTGGATTTTCTCGTGACGAAATGAGATTTTTAGGTTTAGACATGGAAAATCAAGCCCTGGAATAGGTCTCTACAAGTGCTTTGAAGAGTGTGCTCAGAAAGGTCTTGCTTTCCTTCTTCACCTAATTTTCATAAGTCAAACCTTTCTTCAGCATTCCACTTTTTAATGATGTTTGCATGTAATTGATGAGTAAGCCATCAACCCTTCCTATTTTGCCTCGTGTTATTGAATTTCTCTGTATTCTTACATTTTTATTGCTGCCTATAGTCCAGTGAACATAAGTCTAGTGAACCTTAGAAAATAATTAGCATCTTCCAAGATTTTGGGGGCATCTTGGAAACTGTTGTCCCACCGATTCATCGACCATTGATTCATTATTGTTTTCATTACTTTGGATGAAGATTCTGCTGGATGTCCATGATTTTTTGCAAATTTATTTATTTAAGTTGCTAATAGCGGATAATGCTTTTTCCTATTTATCCTTGAAAGAGAGAAGAAAAAACGAAAAATGCAATCACTGAGAGCACCGGTTAATTTAGGATACTATGTTGGTGGTAGCACAAAGAAGCTGGGCATGGGAAAGGGTCTGACCAACTCTCTCTGGATGTGCCACGTAAAGTCCTGGAGCTCTGGGGGAAGTTGAATTCCAGGCAGATATCTTGCTGAGTCCCTGAAATTTTGAGGGCTTGGGGTTCAAGGGCTGGACACTGGCAGGTTCGGATGACATCTTGGTTTTCAGTCTGCCCAGTGATCTTCTCAGTGCCAAATATAGCTGACTCTTTTTAGTCCTTATTTTTTCTGATCTCTCTGTTACGTGACCTCGTTTTCCTTTTCTTTATTCTTGAAACTTTCTTCTTCCTTGGCTATCATACTCCTCTTTCCTGGGTATCCTCCTGACTTTTGGAAATTCTTCTTTCTGACTTCTCTTCCTCTAGCTGCCTCTTGATTATTTTGGTATTTTCCAGAGTTTGGACTTCCTCTCTTCTCACTCTACAAACTCTCTGTTCTCCTCTACTTAAATAACTTCAGCTATTCTGGTAATTATTAAATCTACATCTCCAGCCCATGGAGTCATCTTTTAACCCCAGATCCATATCTCATTATTCCCTGGAAAATTCCAAATTTGTATCCCAAGAGGTATCAAACTCATTGTCCAAAAAGGATTAATTCTGGATTTGTTCTTTCTTCAGTGTTCTCTCTCTTGTGAATGGCGCCATCATCCACCTAGTCATTCAAAGAAAAAATCTTGGGGTCACTCCTTTTCTCAACCTAGAAACACTTCCCAAAGTACGTAGATTTCAACTGCTTGGTATTTATGCTATCCAGTACCTCTTCTTCTGCACTACTGACATAGTTTATTTAGTCATTTATTCAAAAGTATTTATTGAATGTCGTCTATGTGCCAAGCACTGCAGATAACTTAAGGACTGGTAAGTCTCTGGATAGAACTTACCTTCTAATGGAGAGAGAGAATACGTGAATGAATGAATGATTTAAAGAAGAAAATATCAGAATATACAGGAAAAGGAGGTTGAAATGCCATGAAAACGAGGTTGTAAGTCATGACTGGGAGGTTATTACAGACTGGCTGACCTCTTTGAGGTGAGATCTCTGTTTCCAGAAGGAGCCAGGCATATAATATTGAGGAGGAAGGTCATTATAGACAGATGTAAGAACTTGTACAAAAGCCCAAAGGTGGAAACGAGCTTGGTATATTCAAGGAACATAAAGAATGTCAGAATAGGACAAGAATGGTGAATAAAGAGAGGTGTTGATGGTAAGAGATGAAGTAAAAATGGTATACCAGGGCCAAATCAGCAGAGTTGTGTAAGCCAGAGTATGAAGTTTGGATTTTATCCTAATTTACTTATTTTGGGGGAAAAGTTATTCTGTCTCCTCTAAAGAATGGATTTTGGGGGAGTATGAGAGAAGAAGCAAGCCAAGGAGCAAAGGAGGCCATTGTGGGAGTCTACGAAGGAGATGATCATGACTTGGAGTAGGATCACAGTGGTGGAGGAGGTTAGATGTCATGGATTCAGGATATATTTGGAGATAGTTTTGATAGATGTTACTGATGAATTGGACATGGAAAGATGGTTAGGGAAAGAGAAATTAGGGGTAATTCCTCAGTTTTTGGCCTTAACATCTAGAGAGAGGATAGTACCATTTAATAAAATGAGGAAGATTGTGGAAAGAGCAATTTTGGGTGGATAGAAATCAAGAGTGCTCCTCAGTCTTGTCATTTTTGAGATCCTATTCGACATCTAAAATGCGATATAAGTTGGCAGTTTGGTATATTACTATTTTTCAAAGCAGAGGTTAGAGTAACAAATATAGAATAGGAATCATAAGCATTATAAATGGCTTTTAAACACGTCATACTGATAAGGTAATATAATGCCTAATATGTGCTAGACATCATTCTAAGTATTTTTCATGTAAATGTTTCATATAACATGAAACTCGTTTATCACTCATGACAATCCCCATTTTATAGGTAAAAAATGAATGACACAAAGAAGTTAAGTGAATTTCCCAAGGTTACACAGCTGGTAATTGGCAAGTCCAGGGTTTAGATTAAGGAGTTTGGTTTAATAGTTCCCTCTCTTAACCATGATTCATACATTGGGTGTGTACATAGCAAGAAAAGAAAAGTGGTCACATGGCTCAACATTCTGAGGTTCCGAGAGGGGAAGAAGCCAAGAAAAGAGTTCATAAAGGAACAACCAATGAGACAGAGGAAAACTAGGAAACCAGGAGAGTATGATATGACAGAAGCTTGGAGAAGAACATATCTCAAGAAGGCAGAATGATCAAGTGTGTTGAATACTACTGATCAGTTAAAAAATGTACCAACGGAGAAGTTACATTTGCATTTGGCAACATCGAGGTCATTGACAGGCTTGACCAGGGCAGTCTTTGTAGAGGGATAAAGGCTAAAAGCCATTTGGTGGGGCTTTCTTTGACAATCCTTCCAAATGGAAGTGCCTGTCTTTCCTTTGTGCCCAAACTATACCTAAATAGCCAACTATCCTAACTTTCCAACTTTTTTCCACTGATCTCCTGGTTTATTCTCTCTCTCACTCTATACCTCCATCTCAATCTGTCTCTTTCTCTTCTCCCTCTTACTTTCCTTAACTATATGCTTTTGAGGACAGTAGATTTATCTTGTCCATTTTTATATCCCTGGTGCCTAGCACAGTTCCAGATATTTAAGTGATAACGGATAAATATTTAGTGACTAAATAAAGCCTGAATTCATCAGTAATATGAAAATGATTGTATTGGACTTTCATTGTAAAACTTTTCCAGGGTAGACTTTGAGTTTCTAGTGGGAGATATAGGAAGCAGGGTTTTGTCAGAGACACTGCATTCAAGTTGTACCACTAGAGTGAAAGAAGAAAGGTTTTTAATATGAAGCTCATTTATTATGTAGATCCCAAGGAGAGTTTTGGAGGGATAACTTGAGTCTTATGTATTTAAGGACCAAATAAGGATCGATACTTTGCTTACTCACTCAATATTGCTCCTGAGACAGGAAATAACCGTTTCTTGCCTGAGCTATTACATTTTGGCTATCAAACAGATCACCGTGTGCCAGTGCCTGCTAATTCCATACCTAATGTGAAGTAATTTGGGCTCATTGAATGGTGTTTGCTGAAATTTTTCTGGCTCTGGAATTTTTCTACAGACTTCTCCTTGCAACCAATGAATTTTGGGAACGTAATGTAAGAGATTATAGATAAAACACAAAAAGTATATCTGTGTATTTGTCATATTAAAATGACAGCTTTTCAGGTGAAAATTGGCAGTACTATGATTTATGTTATTTAATCGTATGATTGTGAATAATTTATTCTTAAAAAGAAAATTAAAGAAAACTTTTTTTGCTTGACTATTTATCTGTTGTTATATTCATTGTATCTCTAACACTGTGTTGTCTCTTGACAAATGAGTACTTTATTTTACCCAATAAATATGCCCCTGAAATTTTTGTGAATACATTTGTTGTTATAGTTTTTAAATCAACATTGTTGAGAAGTGAAATTAAATACACTCATTTTGAGTGTAGGATTTGATGAGTTTTGGCAAATATATGCACCTATGTAGCCACCACAGTAATCAAGATATAAAACACTTCCATCACCCCCAAAGCTTTTGAAAAATACAATCATATGCTAGGAAGTTCACAATTTAAAATCACTCTACTTAGGAAAGCATGGAGGCAGCATCATACCATGAGAGGAGCAGAGAATTCTGTGTCAGCTGTGGGTTTTAATTAACCACTTACTAGTGTGGAAGCTTGGTCAAGTCATTTAGCCCATCTGAGCCTATTAGTGACTGATACATATTAAACCCTTAATAAATACAAGTTACTGTTATTCACTTATGCAATGGAAAAGATCTTTTTTGTCATTCATACTTAAATTAATTTATAATCTACTAAATTAAGTGGAGCTCACCTGTAATTTTAAGGGTTCTATATTCAAACAAAGCACATATTTTGGTTTTTACGTTATTCTTGTCTTATTTATCTCTATATAACCATGAATCCTTGTGTTATCTTACAGTATTTTGTATTATCATTGCTATCTCTTGTGTAATGGTATATTTATGCTATAAACATTCACAGTACTAGGGTAAATGCATATAACTTAGGTTATATCTAAAAGATAAAAATTAAAATATAGTGCAAAACAAATCTGAAAACACTTGTAGTTGAATAAATATGGCATAATAATATGCTTTAAAAAATAAAATGGAAGTTTTTGAATCAAATTGATGCCAAACATGTTAGCTCTTGAATATAATACAGTGGTTTAAAATATATGTGGTAACGTAATCAATGTGTGTATATTAATGATATTTTGATATCACTTAGATTCTGTTGCTGAATCAACAGATTGAGTTTGGTTTTAGCTTGAATCAGTTCTTCTCAACTATATTTTTATTTAAAAAGTGTTTCCAGGGCTTCTATTGAACAATTTTCTTGAATTCTTTTTTGTCTACTAGAGACCTCTATTTATTTAAAAATTACACTAAATTGAGAATCAGGGAGACAGATGCTTGAATAATATCAATTACTGAAATATTCTTTCATAAATATTTAACTTCATATGCATGTCAAACATGGTTTAGTTTGACTTCTTTCTCAGAAAATACAGAGAGCCTGTTATTCCAATTCTCTGTATAGCTAGCCTTGTTCTCTTTCCATTGTCGTGAGGACCACTCTTGGTTCAACTCTCAGGTCCATCATTTATGAGCTGCGTGTCCTTGGGCAAGTTACACTACTTCTCTGTTCCTCAGTTTCCCCTTTTATAAAATGGATACAGTAATGGTACCTCCCTTTTAAGGTAGCTAAGAGAATTAAATGAGTTAATACATGGAAAGCACTACAACAGGACCTGACATGGAGTGAGCACCCAGTGAGTATTATGTTTATAAGACCTTTCCCAATATAAACAGAAATTAATTTTCTCCCAATCTGAACATTCTGTGTGAACATAGTGGTCATTTTGTTCAAATGATTTCTAGTTCTGTACTGAGACTGTGTATCACAGCATATTGTTCCAAGTCCTTTCCAGCTCTGGTGTTCTACGATTCTTTAGTTCTCGACTTTATCTACATAAACGTAATTGCCTTCATTATTCAGGACACAGACCTTGGTTGTTGGTAATTGCTGCCCTCCACACAAGAGTTTTCAAAGGCACTGAGCCTAACATTGATATGTTACCTGCAAAATTGAGCCTTGCTTATTCTTGCACAGGAATCTTGGGAAATAAACCAAGTTTAAGATAAAGAGCTGACCTGTTTCACTGATTCATGCTTCAACATCACAGGGCAAGCCAGAGACATAATCTATGGATGATCTGCGAGTCCCAACATGGGACGATGGCACAATCGCACAGTGAACTTGGTGATCGCTACAATTACCTGCTTTATTGGATAAAGTGTCCTTAGGATACTTTCATGACCACAAACCAGAAAAAGGCCGTAAGCAGTTCAAGTAAGAACTAGAAATGAGGTTATCAGAGAACTGAAAAAGCCTTTCCCAATTTCAAAATTTAAAAGAGGATTCATCTTGCACTAATAATGAATGACACCTCTGAGAGAGGGAAGGGGGGCATATTTCTAGGGAACGCTGTCATGTCAGGATCATTTTGTCTGAGTGGAAAGTGATTTGCTGTGGCCTTTACATAAACAGTTGGGTCTTGGTTCTCTGCCTCTGTATGTGACTATGTTTTCTTTAACTCTAGAGCAAAAGGGTAGTATTTCTTAGGTTACAACTTCACGCTAATTCTGTGGAAGATGAATGCATTCATATTCACTGCATGTTTGAATTCCAGTGAAAAGAACAATTATAGCGAGAGCTGACATTTTAGTGAGCGCTCTGTACCAGATAGTGTTACAAGCACTTGACAGGTAGAGTGACCAACTCTTTCTGGCTTGTCCAGGACTTTCCCAGTTTCAGCATGAAAAGCCCTTGTCCTGGGAACCCCTGAGTTCCAGGCAAACCATGATTCTACTTACAAGTGTTATTTCATTTAGTTATCAACCTCTTCCATTCCCAACGATCTACCGTTATTCTCTTTTGTAGCTAAGGGAACTGAGGCACAGAGAAGTGAAGTGATTTTTTGAAGGTTATATAACTTTATACAACTACTGACATATCCTAAAAGTGGTTGGATGGGAACTCAAACCCAGGTGGTAGAGCCTACTCTCGCCATCTTTACCTGGGATTTACTACCGGAATAGAAACATACGGTGTCAAACAGACCCTTTTCACCAAAGCTTGTCCTAGAACTTGGGTACTTCAATCCCTATGGATGTGGGGAGAGAAGGAAAATTATTTATACCCCATTTCTTGTTGGCACCAAACCATACTGCAAACTCCAGTCTCAGAACAGCCGGTCAATGGGCATGAAGGAATGACTTTCTGAGCTACTGCAAGAAAATGAATTACTTGCAAAATTTTGCCAAAACAACATACCTATAATATACAGTCATTGTAGCACCTTACACAGTAACTACCTAAAAAACAGTGTTTTGAGTGTCTAATTTGGGGGAAAAAACCACTTCAGCAAAATGTGTTTTGTTTGCGTTAATGTCCTTTCTACTTTTTAAGAATACATGAAAAACTCTTCAGACAAATTATGATAAAATATCTGAAAATATGAAATAGTGCTTGAAATGGACGTTACTATTTCCTGGTTATCAGTGTGATATAAATGTTTTTTGATACAGTTTTATTCCTTCTATCACTCACAGCCTGCGTAAGCTGCCAAATGTTCTGAGTAGCGTAGTGCTTTCAGATTGAGAAAAGCAGTCAAGTAAGAAAAAAGGGAGATGGTCAACATGGTATTACCAACTTTTAATTTTATTAAACAATGATACTAAGCAAAATACCTACTGTCTATTATTTCCTAGCACACAGATCTAGTAGCATAAATTTACTATGACTAGCACATTTTTTTTGAAAGTTCATTTTAATATCAAAAGGGCCATCATCTTTGTCTAAGGCAAGAAAGTTAAATATATATCAACATATTTCAAAAAATAGTGTTATGTTGCAAAAAATTTTGATTACACTATTGCATCACATGTACTTGTTTCTTGGGACCAGTGTATGAGTTTGAGACACTCTGTTCAGCCCAATATTACATGGGGCTTGGGTTTCCAACTTGCTCCAGAGTTTCGTTTTTCACCACAGTCATTGTAGAATTCCAGTTTCACATCCCTGTGTTGACAGAAATGGGAGCAGCATATTTCATGCTCTTTCACTCAATTGAGAGTTTTCTGGGCAAACTGAGAGAGGCTGAGGAATCACAGACCGCAAGCTATAGCCAAGAAGGAAACAAGCTACAGCAGGCCTAGCATCTGCCTAGCATGCCCAAGGCAGGGGATTCTCAGCTCAGGGTGGTTACCTCCCACTCAGAGCTGCCAACTGGCCAGTAAGGAGCAGTCAGGAATGTAGACAATGGATCTGGGAAAATGTTGCCCAGGATTGGCCACTAGCGCAGTGACTGGAAATTGAGAAACCTGAACTCTCTTCCTAGCTTGGCCACCAAAGAGCTCCATGGTCTTGGCAAAACCTTTGATTTGCCTGACCCTCAGTTGCCCCTATGATTTTATGACCTTCCAGACCCCTTCTGATACAAAGCACATAACTGTTTCATTTCCAATTCTGTGAGATGCCTGCTCTCTGCTAATGAACCATACTTACTAAAGCATTAATTGGTCTCATTGAATTAGTAGATTTGTCTTTTCAAGTACAACATTCAGTTTTACTGACTGGTTTCATCTAAATTCAAAATCCTATGTTGCCTTTGGGAACAGAACTGCTTCATATTAATGCTAATTGTTGAAACATTGAAATTATGGCAAACATATTACTCATCTTTTGTTCCTGAGTGCCTCGTTTATAGAGGTAACTTTGGAACCTGTTGAAAAGTAGATGCCGTAAGTCTCAACCATGGTGAAAAATAGAAAGCAAACAAAAAAATCAAATTATGAAGGAATAAGGAAAGCATGTACTTGATGTACCAGAAAGAGTGAGGCAAATGGAACACCTGTGGCTCGTTTTCCAAAGCAAGTACTGTGGCCAGTACCCATCAGCACATACCACACATGCACACACACGCACACACACACACACACAGTGTCTGTATGCTTATTAACGCTTCTGTATTTAGAGACTATAGTTTCCTTGAGAGCAGGGATGATGTCTTCTTCACCATTGTATCCCCAACATTGAGCTCATTGCCTGCCACATGTCAAGAGCTCACCAACAATTTGAAATATTGTTAACTGTTGGAACTAATTTCCAGGTCCTGTGAATGCTCTCACATCTTAAACTCATATCATTTTCACCCCTTAGGACAGAGTCGAAAGAAATTGCCTTCTACAGAACCAAACTTTCCACAATAACTAATTTGTGTTAATACCCCTTTGTATGTTAAAACTATAATACCAGCCTGTTTATAACTGCAAAGTGCTGAGCAAGATGGTTGAAAGGGTGTAGGTGATGGTGAAGAAGGTGAAACAAGAAGCAAATTTTTATAGGCTATTGTCTTAGGCCTTTTCAGAAATCAGTGCCCGCTCCCCTGTCTGGGCTTTCTACAGTGAAAAGTAAAGGCAAGATTTCAGGACATGAGAAGAGAGTGAGCAGACAAAAGACCATTCCACAGCATTTTAGTCTCTCTCCAATACAGCATTAAACAGCATTCAGTATTTCCCACAATAGCTTCAGCGCTCTGCTTATGAGGTGTTTTGTTTTTCTTTGTTTTCTCCTGATATTCAAGTAGATCAGGATTCCTCACTTTTTGGGGAGAGCAGACGTCACAGGTTTTGTACAAAACCTCTGTAAGAGAAAGGGTGCTAGCATTTTCTTTCATTTTCCCCCTTGGATGGAAGCGATTGGCAATGTGCCAGTTCACTCGTGCCTGCTTTGCTTCATTTGAGATGGGTTAATGGACAGGTACATGGCTGTTCTCTACTAGTCAGCTTGAACAGTAAATAAGCAACTGTTTTTATTTTCTTTCTTTTGTTTTTTTAGAGAGCTAATTGTTTTATTTATTTATTTAAAAAATTTTTTTTTTGAGGAAGATTAGCCCTGAGCTAACATCTGCTGCCAATCCTCCTCTTTTGCTGAGGAAGACTGGCCCTGAGCTAACATCTATGCTCAAATTCCTCTGCTTTATATGTGGGACGCCTACCACGGCATGGCTTTGCCAAGCAGTGCCGTGTCTGCACCCAGGATCCAAACCGGCAAACCCTGGGCCGCCGAAGCAGAACAGGTGCATTTAACCGCTGCACCACCTGGCCGGCCCCAGCAACTGTTTTTCAAGAAAGTTCCTCCCTGAGAGTCTGCAAGCATACACAATCATGTTATGGCAGCATATCCTATGTGAATGGCGTGAACAAATCATGGTATAACTCACTTAAGTGCAATAGCACAATTTGCTGATCCCCTTTGTTTGCCCTGAAAAATGAAAACAAAAATCATTAATTGCATAGTGATTGTTATGAGGATCCTGTGGGCAGACACAGACAAATTGGGCCTTGAGTCTTTCAGAAGAGATGTCTCCTGGACCCAGGTGTGTTCATTATGTTTATACGATGTCGAGTTATACATTTAGGCATGACATCAGACAGACTCAGGGATTTCCTCTGTGAGGAGCTAATAGCCTTTGACTGTGATATGTACAATATTTAGCTCCCTAATAGGAAGTGTCCTTCCTAGTTGAATCTCAACTTATTGACCTTTCTGTTGAGTGTCTCATGTACGACAACCCTCAGGGGTGTGTGGGTCCGTCCTAAACAAAATATAGGTATGTGTTCTTGCAGTCTGGACCAATGGAAACAAAATGAGATGGGTTAGGCCAGTGGCTTATTAGCTGCCTCCTATTTTTGGAGCCTTTAACATGGCTCTAATTATGGACATCCTCATATAGTTTGCTCTGTGATCTAGAGTCAGTATTTTCTGTAAAATCTATACCAAAGATCCGATTTCTAGAAATAGCTCGAAAAAGGGAACTGTGTGATTCCAAACGTCAACATGATGAACAGTTAAGTTTTTCTGACACCTAGAATGTCCATAAGCCAGTAACGGTAACAGAATGGAGGAGTTACCTTCAAGTGTAGCTCAGTATATTTTGTGGGAAGAATTGAAACCAGTCCAGGAGAGCTGGAGAGAAGAAACAGTTTTAGCTGTTGAGCCAAGGGAATTAGTCATCCTTAATGTCCCACCAAATTATTCAACCTTTGTTTGCTTAATTTTCTGTAGGGGATCTAGGTATGGTTTACAAAAGCAGATAGTAAACATGTGGTGAAATGGAGAGAAACATACATTGGTGCTACCCTCTGTGTAGCCTAAACTGAGTGTTTTATATCAAACAGAAGAAATTTAGGTAAAGCTGGGGTTCTTAATTAGGGTTCTAAGGAGCCACTAAAATGTATACAAAATTTTGGAAAATATGCTTGAATGCACATTTTTTCTGGGTGAAGTTTACATAGCCTGAAAATGTTTTAAAAAATGGTATACATTTTAATGGATTCCTGGATATACGGCAACCCAATACATGTAATCTTGCTATTAATGTTTATAAATGGAAGAAAATCTACATATTCATGGAGTTGACACTGAGGCTCTTGGAATGCCTACTGCTTCTCTTGCTTGCTAAGACAGAAGCCTCAGGGACAACAGCAGCTGTTTCGGGGACACCAAATTTAGCCAATCTCAAATGTTTTACTTTTAACCCATTTGGAAGAGAAGTTTCGGTATGCAGCATTTGCTGTTCAGCCATTTTCTCTGGAATCCTTTTACTCCACTTAGGCAAGAAAAACTCAGACCTAAGGCTTCCACAGGAAGTAGATGCCGCTGGACTCGATTTTAGACAGGGAGGTGCTCTGTATCTCTGAGTTGGCACAGCCTGGTGAAAATTGTTGAATTGCACAATTTCAGTCATGGTGCCAGCCCAGTGGCTAGATGCCAAGACTGCTATTTGGCAACTAGCGGCCAGACAAGCAGCTGGTTATTGCAGCGAGTCTGAGCAGCGTGCTTGGGGCCGTGACTCTGGTGCCAGGTCCTCCAACCCAGTTAGCAACTGGACCCAGAGGTTTTTTCTGGCTCCGTTCCCTTCTCACCTTGTGGTGGGCTTTGTCTGGCAAGGGTGGTCCCCAGCAGGTTGTCCTACCTGGGTGCTGAGCTATGGCGTCTGGCTGGAGTGAGATGCTTATAGACCACCTAAAGCTGAGCGAACACTTGGCAGCTGTGACTGACTCTGTGGGGGCACTGGCCAGAGCGTGCTTTCACTAGAGGCTGGCTGGAAGAGGGCAGAATCAATATGAGCTGCTGGCATTCCACTCTAGCCAGGGGCAAAGAAGTGACAGCCTGCTGGCATCTGCCTTTGTCCCTGCTGGCATTTATTTTGCGCTGTCCTTTGTGAAAAGTGCTAAGACTGAGGGGCCTGGTGAGCAAACTTGTCAAGAGGAAATAGGCAGGAGGAGGTGAGGGAAGAGAAACTGGCCCAGGAGATACAGCCATAATCAACGAGTATAATGACATTAGCAATGGGTGAGCAGGGTCTTACTAAATTTTCTCTCTGTTTCCAAAGTGGAAAAAAATCCCTTCCTTAGGCTTTTTAATTCCCTTTTTCTGCCAGAACTTCTGGACCTTGAGAATAGTTTGATGTTAGGCTTTTGGAAGAGAGAGCTCAGCTTTTCAGGAGGCCCAGGCTCCCTGTAGGTGTTCCCCTCCTGGGGTCTGGCACCATCTGCAAGTTTGCTGCAGCTGCTGATGAATTTAAACTGAGTTAGCAGGAGTTGGGCGCAGCGCATTTGGAAAGCACTCATCCCTCTTCTTTTGCTGGGGTGGGAGTGGGGAGAAGGGACTCTGGCAAGATTATTTTCCCACTGTTCTCTGACAGACACCATAGTACAGTTTTCAGCATTGTGCCCTCCATGTTGATTCCCGGGAACTTAGAGAGCTATTCAGAATGGTTCAGAATGAAGTCTGACAATTTGAACATAGCCATCGGGTAATTCTCAGCATCTTTCAAAGGATGCCTGTAATTTCTCCCGGGGAAAGTTGAAGTATACTACAATGGTGGATCTATTAAAAATATTGGCACAGAGGAACAAGGACTCCATTGTGTTTAATTGCTGGGATTCCCGCCTCATCACAGAGGACAAGTACCAACAGGATACTTTCTATGAAACATGTCTTTTATTCCTAATATTTGAGCACTTTCTGTAATGAGGCATATGACTAGAATGACTATCACTTAATGTAGATGAAGTAAATAGCATAGGAATATAGTTCTAATGTTATACTGCAACTGTATAATTTTTTTCCTTTTTTTCAATCAGGTCCACTGACTCTCTTTTACTTATTTGGTCATTTACCCAAGAAGCATTCTTGTTGCAACTCACCATGTAGAATAATCTTCAGGACTGTGTGGGTCACAGACAGAGCAAGCTCACATACGTAGCATAAGGAAGAAATCTGATATTTGTTGAACTAACGAATATTTCACTCAAAAATAATTTCACGATATTACGTATGAATGTTTTTCTTATTTAGAGATCCATTTCCATTGTCAAAATAACACATTGGCGTTAGCATTTGTGATCATGAAGTCATAGTTGGATAATTTGTGTTTGAGTCTTCGTTTACTCCATCCCCTTCCTAATCTGTCTGCTGAACTCCCACTCATACCAAAGAAACCAACTCAAATAACTTGCATCATGCATTCCATAGTCTTTCTCCAATTTTCACAAAATCACTTGCCACAACATGCATCTATGTTCCCCCTCCACCTTATTTCTATGTGGATGATCTCATTTACCATCCCAGGTTCTACTTCATTTTTACCTTTTCATTTCTCCTGCTAGACTATGAGCACTCTGAAGGGAGAGCTGTTTCTTATCTATATTTGTATGCATTTTAATTTCAGTGGCATTAAACTGTATAGTGAAATGAAATTATCACCATTTACAGCAATAACTTTTTTAGTTTCCAGATGTAGAAATATAGTTGATTCTTGTTATTTGTGGTTGTTATTTCTATAAAGTCACTGCAAACACTGAATTAACAAATATTGAACAATTGCTCCTAATATAGTGGTAGGTTTCTGTGAAACTCTGATCACAACATTTTCATCAGCTACTCAGTACGTAACCTTGTTTTATGTGTGTTTCTGTTTAAACTCCTGCTTAATATATATTGTTAATTCATTAACATTGAACTCATGGCCAACAGCACTATAACTCATGCCTGAATAAAGGTCATCTAACATACATTTTTCTCTATAAGGCATTGTCAAAAATCTAGAAATAACAAAATTAAAACCACCAGATTAGTAAAATAGTGTTTAGTAAGAGTTTGTTGAGCCTATAAGAACTGGGAGCTTTCAAATTCCAAACTGATGTGACCCTTAGAGGCATGACGTTACAGGATGGCTTATAAAGTGACAATGAGAAAGTTGTTTAACCTTTACAGTGATTGCTTATTACATTAGGGGTTTTTGGATGGCAGGGGATTGGTTAAAAGTGATTATCTCATACCATTTTCAGGAAGGTGACTTAAGTTTCTTTTGTGATTATCAGAGGCATTTACAAGAAATAACCTCAGTTAAGTTTCATTCATGTTCATGAAACAAGCTAGATTTAGTGTTGCTTACATGGCTTAAATGGTTTGTCTGTTTGGGGGATTTTCATGTCTGGTCTCTATTTTGTTTTTTTAACAGTACACCGTAGCCTCCTTGCACTTAAGCATACTAGAGAGCACTTTAGCACTATGCTTGGGGCCTGTTTTAGACAGCCAAAAAAAAAAAAAAAGTAGGGCACAAAAATGTGAAAAATGAAGCATTAAATAGACTGCCAAAAGGACACTTGTTTCCAATATGAGAGCTGGAACAAGAAGGCAGAGCCTTGCTTTGTTCAACTTCAGTAGAGAACATGTGCATCAGGCAACTCAAATTTTTCACCTCATTACACATATCCACAAATGACCATGAAACCATGGCAAGCATTGATTTGGGGCTTACAGATAAATTTTGATGAGTAAGTAAATTCATAAATACAGAACCTGTGAATAATGAGGATCAACTATATTATGGATCACTAGTATTTAAGATGATAGCCACCATTTTGTTTAATTCAAATTGAGCATGTGATGGGGTATAGAATTAGAAAACTTACTTTCTGTGGGTTATTTAATAAGTCGTGATTAGGAAATTTTCATTTGAAGTAGATTTTATTTTAAAGTTATGTGACATCCAAAGCACTCCTTATTTATCTTGAGTGCTTAGTTCAGAGAAGAAAAACGACACCACTTAAAAGCGTGTGTTGGGGCTGGCTGGGTGGTGCAGTGGTTAAGTTCACATGCTCCACTCTGGTAGCCCAGGGTTTGCAGGTTCGTATCCTGGGCATGGAACTACACACTGCTCATCAAGCCATGCTGTGGCAGCCTCCCGCATACAAAATAGAGGAAGATGGGCACACATGTTAGCTCAGGGCCAATCTTCCTCACCAAAAATCAAAACAAAACAAAACATTTTCCAGAAGACATTCCACACCCCCTATAATTTGCTCTAATCTAGAAGTTAATGCAATATTATCTAAAAGTAAAGTATTAGATACACAAAGGCATATCATGAGCACAAATGTGTGCACAATGGATGTTCAGTAGCAGTGATGAGCTTCACTCAGAATAGAATAGAGATATGCATGTATTATTTATGATAATTCACTCTAGGAAACATCCCTCTGCAATTTATCCAATCCACTATGTACCACTGGATATAGTACATGCAGCTTTTTATTCACTCTATGTGGGATTATGAACAGTACCAGAAGGATGCATTCATTAAGACTCATAGGAAAGTAATGACCATTTTCACAGTAATAGATTTTTTTCTAATAGAAAAAAATGGATATTATACTTCCAAGACATTATTCAAATATGTGTGCATGCATAAGTATTTGAGGAAACAAAAAAATTAAACTCTTACCTCTTTAAATAAGTATGTTCAATTAAAGAACCAAGTGTTTGTGTGTGGAAGGTGATATAGGAAATACATGATAAGGCATACTGCCATGGTCCTGACAATACAGGGGGTGAAGGGAGGCTTAGCACAGGAATTAAACAAGTATATATGGACAAAATGGGTGAAGGGAATCAAAATGCACAGACTTCCAATTATCAAATAAATAAGTCATGGGGAGGTGATGTATGGCATGATGACTATGGTTAGTAATACTGTATTGCAAATTTGAAAGTTGCTAAGAGAGTAAATCCTAAAAATTCTCGTCACAGAAAAACAACTTTCATACAAGGGTGATAGACGTAGAATAATGTGGTAAAGATGTCATCAGAATGAGAAGACCTAGAAAGTATCTTTTCAGATGGACCTTGCATTATGATGAGGCAGAAGGAAAAGCGTGAACAGCGTTATGAATGAGACAGCACAGAGCACACTTAGAGTCACATTTCAGTCCAGTTTGACTACTGTGTGTGGAGCATTCAGCATGAGTTGGCATAGTGGCAGGTTTATCTTGCTCAAGTCAGTAATCTGGGAGATATCCTTGACTCTTTGTCTCTCTCCACCTCCACTTCCAGTCAGTTGCCAAGTCCTGTCATGTCTATCTCCTGGATTGCTCCTGAGTTTGTTCATCCTTTGCTCTTCCTTCCTACTACTACTTTCATCCAGATTCCTGCTATCTCTTACTGAAAAGGCTCTTGACTGTTCTTGACATGACTGTTCTCCTTGCCTCTAACAAACTCTCTTCAATCTATACTCCACATTGAAACTAGAATCATCTTCACTTTATGTGACCCAGATAATGTCACCTCTAAGCTCAGAGCCCTTCAAGTATTCCCACAGTCCTCACATGTCATAAAGGCCACTCAAGATCAAATACGTCTCCATTTCCTTCTCCAACCTCACCTCTTACCACTTCTCACTTTGCAGTCTCTGTTTCAACATTAATAAGCTCACTTCCAGTTGCCATGATTGCCATGTTGTCTTTTTGCCTCCAGGCTTTTATACCTGCTGTTACTTCTGCCTGAACCGTGCTCTCTTCCCCATGATGCTCCTATCTCGGTAACTCTTACTCTCACTGTTCAGGCGTCAGTCTACATGCTAGTTTCTCTAGGAAGCTCTTTCTGGCTCCTAGACCAAATAGCCTTCTGAATTTCTCACATAGCACCCTGTGCTAGTCTATGTAGAATTAATCCACAGTGTATTGTAATTACATCTTTAACTTTTTGGTCTCTGCTCCAACTAGACTAAGTTCCTTGTAAGAAGGACTACATTGTATTTACCACTCTGTATTTTCCAGTATAACTTGAATGAGTGCAATAACAGGTACACAAGCTAGTGAAGATTTTTGTAGGAAAGATAGTGCTAAAGTAGCTAGCCGGAGATAAGCATTATGTTTCTGTATATTGTATATCTATACACACATGGTTCATGGTTACTCATGGTTAAGTCTTTAAACTATATATAACTATGTTGAAATAATAAAAGACCTATGAAAAATCTTGACAGGACAAATATAAGAAGGGCTGTTGTTTAAATTGTTTTTCAAAACATATTCATAGAATTTTGCAAATTGCCTATGTCCTTTTTGAGTGCTTGGGTGGAAGAGGGTTAAGCGGGATGGATATTACTCTCAGCTAAGCATAACGTATTATGTAACTTCTTGTGAACAGTTAGGGCTATGTCTTCTTCTATTCAATTTCTCTAAATTTTTTCTCTGTAATTAATTAATTTCCCTATTACATCATGATGTAAGAGATCCACGTGTTAAAGTAAACAATGTGACAGCAATCAGGAGATCCTGTTCTGAACCTATTATCTCAGATAAGTTATTTTGACTCTCTGCTGAAGGAGCTTCTAGGATGAGTCGATCAGAACTTGCAAGTCATTTGTTCCCCCAGACAAGTGAGTTATTAACACCCTATTATGTACAGGGCACTTTCCAAGGTCCATTGATAAACACACATCATCTTTTCTTAATTACCTTCAGGAAGTAAATTGACAAGGTTTGCTTGGCTTAAAACTTCACCACCATCCCTCCCCCTGTGGTTTTACAGTCCTAGCCTACAGTATCATGCAATATTATTAGCAGGAAGAGTACTCTCATCAGCAGGGCCATCAGGTAGAGCATGTCTAGAATATGAAGACTTGATTTGTATTCTCTTTTTGACCTACTACGAAGTGAACAATTACATAGGCATGTAACATTCATCTAAAAAATAAAGAATGGCATTATTTGTGATCTACCTGTTTAGGATGCCATAAAGACAAATTATATCCTTCTCATAAACTGTCCTCTGCTTCCTGGGTATAGGTGCTTATCATCATGAGAGAGATTCATTCATTTAGTCTTTAACTCACTTAGCAAACTCTTAGTAATTGCCAGCCTCTGAGATAGGTGCTAAAAATAAACAGCGGTTAAAGCAAAGACCCAACCCATGAGGACATTAGAGGTGAGTTGGGGGACAAAGGGCGGGAAACGATCACAGCAGTGTGCTAACTGCTAAGTACGTGATTTCTAACGTGTAACATTTCTGCCTTAGGTGCATTTCTGTCATACAGACCCTTTGAGTAAGTGCAATAAAAAATTTAGACCAGAAATGTGCTAATGTGAAGAACTGAAGAAGAATCCAGAATTGAAAGAATTGTAGAATCTTAGGGTTAGAGTGAGCATTAAAACTCATCGAGCCCAAACTGTTTTCTAAAGCTTGAGTTCCATCTAAAAGACAAGTCCCAAGTGGTCTACTAGCTTAGCTTGAACATTTCTAATGAGATGTACTGCCCACCTCTTGATATATTTCATCACTGTTGATCAACTCTCATTTTTATGAGGTATTTTCTTGTAATAAGTCAAAATACATCTTGCCATACAGAACAAAGCCAATTCTTCTTCAGGAGAACAGCCTTGCAAATATAACAAGGTGCTTATCAATGCCCTTGGGTCTTTCTTCTAGGTTAAATAAAATCGATACACTATTGGTAGAATCTGTTTACCGTCACAAAGTCTTTTCTGAATACATACAATAGAATAGTATTTTTCAATGTGCCGGTTACAATCAGTGCGTGGTGAGATCAGTCTGGTGGATAAGAATTAGAATAAAATTGAATAAAATACAAAATGTCAAAGTATTTTACACATAGTAAGCATAGATATTGTTTCATGAAAGATCCGTTTTACATGTGTGTGCATGTCTGTGTTTCTATACATCTGTGTGTATACACTGAATTCTAGATTAAAATTATTTCTTAATGTGAATCACAATATATAATAAAATAAAATAAAATAATAAAATGCCACTGATATACCCTCACAGGAGATTTCATGTACCTTAAGTAAGTGCTTCTCGAATATCACTATCGAATATGCTTAAGAATCACTTGGAGAGTTTGTTAAAAAACAGATTGTTATATCCCATTGCCCTCTTACCCCTTCTCCAGACTCTGATTCAGAGTGTCTGGGATGGGATAAATTGCACTGCAATTTTCATATGAATTACATTTTTAATAAGCCCCTGGGCCCGGCCACTGCTGATCTATGGAGCCCACTCTGAGTACCACTGCACAAAGTGACACTTGACTAACTTACGTAAGAACTGAGTGAGGGCACAGGTGTCAATCTATAGAGTAAATAGTAATGCTTAAGTTAGTTAGCAATGCTTAAATTCTTTTATATTTTTAAGTCAAACTAAATACAAATAGAATTTTTTTAATAATTTCTCTTCATACCCAACTCTGGAGACAATTTGAGAATTGGGAATAGCACTTGAAGGGGAGATCAGGGTTAGGGACATAAACACTAGAAGGACTTACAGAGAACAGTGTCTGATTCCTAGGAGTTAGCTCATTTCTGTTGGTTGACCTCAGAGAGGATATGACCCATCTTAGTTTCCTAACAGGTTTGGGGGAGAACTTAAACTCAGTGGTCTCAGTTTTCTTTTATGATCTCACCATCAGTTCTGTCTAACTTCTCTAGTCCAAAGTTCTTTTTCCTTAACAGAAAAGTCCAGTGCAAAATAGTCCAGAAATTGTGGTTCCTATTTGTCATTTCCTGCTGGACACCTGAAGTTTCAAGCAGATGTCCTGTCCTGATTTTCTCATTTTGTTGCTGTTTTTTCACCTTCACATTCAGTTTTATCTTCTTTCTTTCGTGTGCTCCTGGTTTCATCTTAGAATTATATGAAGGCTCCTTTTGTGAACACTTTCATTGGATAATATTTTCAGTTTTGAGGGATTTCTCCACCCTCCAAAGCTGCCATTGCCTTCAGAGACTTATGCTGTGGCATCATGCCCATTCCTTTCTCTTTATTATCTTCTCATCTCCCTTCCTGAACCCAAAACCTCACTTGGCTTTACCTTTTCAAGTCTCCATGAGCTTTCCTCTGCCATAGTCCCTCTCTCCAGGATTCTTCTATTATGTAGACAGTACAGGAACAACAACAATAACAAAATGATATCCCTAGCTTCACACAATTCCAAAAGTGTTAAAAAAAAAAAAAAAAAAACTGTAGCAATTGCAAAAAGAAGCTATGATACGCACAGATTGGAAAAGGATACATCTTAGTAATGTTGCAACATTGTGCAGGAGGAGCTGTTGACATATGTATGTTGGAGTAGAAAGTAATGTTCTACTCTGTGAGGTATTTGTGAATCTTTAATATTTTGGGTTGTAATAACAGGAAGTCTAAATATAAAAAGGGGTTTAGAGTTCAAATGTGCCACTTATTAGTCTTGTAAAATTTGGGCAAGTTACTTAATTTTCTGAGTCTCTATTTCTTTCTCTTTAAAATGGGGTGATAATACATCATGAGGTTGATTCATATAAGTGCACGATAAAATATAAAGAATTACATTCATGGAAGATTCTGTCCTAATTACCACTATTAATCTGATTCCTGATTAATAGCTTTGTTTGTTAGGTTAAATCCCATTTGTCTACAGATCCTTTCTCAGCGGTGTTCATATCAGCTTCAGGTTGCATGTGTCTTCTTAAGAGAGGCTGTCTTCATCTATGACATTTATTCATTTAATATTGTTGTCAATTCCAAATATTTAATGATAAATCACTAGGTGCATTCTTGCTTGTACATTATCATATATCACCTCCCAGTTGGATGGCATATCATATTCTCATTTACTTCTGTTGTCCATTTATTAAGATTTCTGGGCAGTCTTGGCCAAATTGTTGACAGTTGCCTGGCTTCAGCCTTAGAGCTGCCGCATCGCACTTTTCTTAGTTGCTTCTTATGTGTCAGTTCTGGGATAATGCCACTTGCCCCGCTTTTCCCAATGTTACCCAGCCCTTAGGATGAATCTAACACTTACTTTACCCCTGCTTCTCCTTTTTCAGCAGATCAATAAAGCTATTTTGGATGCCATGCCAAAATGTATATTCATAGAGTTCTGCCACAGCTAGGTTTTTGAAAATGATAAATCCATAAATGAGAAGAATGAATTTTGCCCATAAGAGCTCTTTATTTACTGCTTTTGCTTAGAAACACAAAATGACAAGAATACTAAGACTGGAATTGCAAAATGAAACCTCTTTTTTCAGATGGCTACGGCTTTTAAGATACAGACTTCTGTCACTCATTCAACAAATTGTTAAGTGCTTATTAGGTGACTGGGGCTGTGTTAGGTGTTGAGATATCGAAGGGCAGCAGTATAGATATGAGGATATCCTTATGAGTTTTTAAGTCCAGTGGAGGGAGGTGGACATGAAAGTACTAAAAGCTACGGAAGAAGAGCACAGGGTATTATGAGAATATGTTAAAGGGATCTGATTTAAGCTGGAGAGGGGAGGAACCTCATGGAAAGGCTTCCGTGATGCATGACATTTTGTTGATATGTGTCTCCAGAGCTTCTGTGGGGTACAATCACACGTGTTAATATTTAACCTGTTTTTAGGTAAATGTTTAGGCCTTATTGGTCCTCCGATAAAGAACCAATGAGCACATGTACCTATATCCATATAACTTTAGACTAGCAAAGGAAAATGGTGAATATGCCACTTTTCCATAGTGCTGCCCTGCTGGGAAATTCCTTTGAAACATTTAGTTTAAATGTGTATGAATCTAGCTTTTGAGATGATTGGGGTTAATATGTTGAAATTCAGAGACACGCGTGTGGTTCTTGAATCACTCTTTATAGACGAGTTCTGTTTCTTTCCAGGCCTAGAATCTCACCATTGTTCCCTTTCCAACAGTGTCCAGTCCCATTAACATGATTCTCTTGGGGACCTTTGGTCACAAAAAGATTATAGGCCCACTTGTGAAAATATCAAAATTCTAGGATTATATGCTTGTGGTTACTCAAAAAACAATGCAAAAGTAGAAATACTCCTCATTCACAGAGGGGCTTCCAGAATACTACGTTAGGTTGCAGTAGCTGGAACAGTTAACATTAGTCCAGGGACATGTGTGTGGAGTGGATACCCTTATGACTTAGAAATCCTCTGTGGTTGTCATTGAGGATTTTCTAATTTCACCCTCCTAACCTATCCCCCCCTCCAAATTTTTTATTTACACACTATGTTAAAACATCTTGTGGAACTTAGAGAAACAAAATGAGAAAGTAGAGTGTATCCTGTTGCCTTAAGTATTCTTAGGTGACTGGAGACTGCCCCACCTTACATTCCACATTTCAAAGTACCATTCAGAATTGGTGCTCAATAGGTCCCCTCATTGACCAGTGAAACATTTTCTATGTGATGCATAATTCGTCTTTGAGACTTTCAAGATCTTTAGTGATCTTGCTACTCCTTGGACACCTGTGCCCTCAAATAACTTATGTGAAAATGGACCACAGTTCAGTCGAAAGTCAGCCTGACCACTACCCTGGGCTCTAAGGGTTTCTAAAATATAAGGAAATATGAGAAGATGAAGAAAACTGAGTAAGTCTGTGGTTGCAGCCAGTGAGGATGGGAGATAGGAGGTGAGACCCTGAGAGGTGTGAGAAACAATGGATGGTTTCTAAACCCCCTTCCAAGGTGGGTGAATGGCCAACTGCATAGTGTTTGTTGTGGTTCAAGATTGTCAAAAGAACCATTTGATCAGCATGGTAGAATTCAGACTGAAGGTTGCTCTCCTCTCAGCCTCTCCTTTAAAATATCAAATTTGACTTTGAAGGGGACCAGATTATCAGCCTGACTAGACTTTCAAATGAGTTGTTCAAGCCGTGATTACTCTCAGCAGAACTAGAAGCAAGTTAAAGCCAGGACCTTGTGTGAAATATATTTTGTTAAATATATATCTTCTTCTCTGGGATTGCTGCGCTTAACAGGCACCAAAGAAATGTTTGGCTGATGGATTGAACTCTCTGTAACTGCCAGTGTTCACAAGGCTGTCCGTGAACGTCACAGGTTGAACGTTGTCCATCAGAAAAGAAAATATACATCTCTGAGATTCAACTCAAGTGCTGCTTCCTCTGGGAAGCCTGTGAGACTCATCTTCCTCTGTTAACCCCTACTGTTTCCTAGCTCCCAGCATAAGTAAACCCATGCCTGCCCTTGTTCCCTTATGATGTCTCACACTGTGTACTTCAATTGCAGCCACTTGGCACCACTAACGCTGAATTTAATTAATTTATTTTCATAACTGTGATCCTACTTTAGTTGGTAAGTGCTTTGGAGACAGAACTCACATCTTATTCATTTCTGTATTCCCAGGACAATGATTGGAACATAGAAGAAACCAGATATATGGTTATGAAATATGTAAATGAATAGTAAATAATAAACAGGACAATGATAACCACCTTCATTTACCTATCTAGCTCAATCTCCTTTCTCTGTTTCTCTAAAAGGATGATAAAGATAACAGGGTTTAAAGGTAGGGAGTGGAAAATGTAAATCTGGCTGTTTCTTTTCCCTACTTTCTGAAAAGCCACAGCAGAAGTCATGTGAATAAAAGACATAAATGTCAGAGAATGGATTTATTGGTGTTAACTGGGCCAGCTTCTTGGTGTAATGCTTGAGCATTAGTAGTTAGGCAATACATTTTGATAACTGTTTCTAACATACTAGTGTATATTTAGAGATGGGAATACTATAGTGCTTAAATAATTAATAATAAATAATTAATACGTTCCTCCAGAGAAATGGCTTCTATTATCTCTGGCCTATTGGGTGGTCTCCGTTTATCTTTTTAAAACGTTTTATGATTTGGGACCAAAATAGAGGGGAATGTGCATTTCCTTTGAAACATTTTTTTTCCAATATATCTAGTGAGCCCCCTGAGCCTGGAGGCCTTTCAGAAATACACACTTTATAAGTTCGGGTATCTATATGGTAAAAAATCTCTTTAATTTCAATACTTTATGTAAAGTCCTAAAAAAGGTATTTTCAAAGACAGAAATCATTGCTATTCAGAGGATTTATTTTTCCAAGGCAACTAGTTCATATTATTGACGTTTTAAAGTTAAGTTTCTCCAAGTATTTTTTTCAGCCATGCAGATTCTGAAATCAGTTGAAGGGTACTTTACATATATGCTTTGTTATTTTCTTTCTTAAATTCCATCCTAATTTGAATCTGGGCGTATTATGGTGGAACTGACTAGGAGAAAAAGATTTGGTCATTCTGGTTTGCCCTGGGCCATCTAAACAGCTGTGTAAGCAGCAGGTCCTGGAAACACTGGGCTCAGGACTTTTGGATATAATTCAAGAATCAGCGTGACTCCACCGCAGGACCTCACTCACTGCCTGTAACTGTTCCTTTGTGGTCATTCTGGAAGTCAGAATTCAATATGAATGCCTCTTGAGAAATGCTTTTAATGAACTATAAAATTCAGTAGTCTGAAGAGAAGGCCATTTCTGATATGGCGATTATGCTCATTTCTGCACACCAAGGCCAATTAAGGACTCTAGATATGTAACAAGAAGGAGACTCAACACCATTGCCGCCACAGCTGAATTATGGCAACTGACAAAACACATCCCTGGAAGTTGGTGATTCCTCTGTGAAGAGCGAAGTCCAGCCTCTTCTGCTTCACATTCTCCTGTCAAGTGCCCTCTCTGTGAACTCTCCAGAATGCTTTAATTTTAAAGAATTGTTTTGAGTTCACAGACCTAGTGATTGTTTGATTATCTTTTTTTTTGGCCTCCTTTTTGGAAGATTAAATATTTAAGACTTTTTTTTTTTGTTTTAGATCATGCATTTGCACAGCTTTTGAATTCCTTTGAAATAAAATTGCTCTTAATGAAACATCTGAAAACATGAACAAACAGTGAACAAGCAGAGTTCTCCAGAATAATGATGCTATTGTTAAGTGATTGAATACTTGGGAGATTAATATCGTGGTGTACTGGCATGTTGGTTAATTCCAGCCATAATTTAACAGTAAAACCTACTTAAGAAAGCAGGAGGCTGAACGGTTTGTCAGACACAAGGCACACACACATGGAACTCAACACAATAACAAATTAAGCACTGTTTATATACAGACATGGTTGGCCTTATTTTTTCCTTAATCTGTGATTTAGGTAATAATTGCACTGTAATTTTAACTCTGCAGTTTGAATGTTTGCTTAATTGTTTTATTACCATTGTATGTACTGATACTAATACAGGGAGAGAGCCAGAGAAATTTGGCTCTGTGTCCCTAAGTCTTTATTTACATAAGACTGGCATTGATTTAGACTTGATAATACATATCCCATTTCCACTAGATTACTCTAAAATTGTTTGACCAAAGGCCATGGGGACATTTTAGGCCAAGTGAAAACATATAATTAAATTTCTGAAGAGTTCTCACATTCTGTAAGCCAGGCTTTTCTTCTCCTTGCATATTTTACAGAATTCCCCAGATGAGACCAAAGTGCCTTTTGCTCAAATTTTGGCATACCCTGCAGTGTCTGGATGTATTCACTATAGACTATGAGAACGTGTCAGCTAAAAGCTGTACAAAATCCGGCAAAAGGAGAAGAAAACAAGAGCCTCATATAAAGTTCAAATCTATCTTTCAGCTAGTCAGCTTTGGCAAATACAGAGTCTTACTAACTTGGAAAATTATCTTGACTCTTAATGCAAAGTTAATTTCTTCTAGCTCCTAGGTTCAACAAAAATGCATGGAATTTCATGACGTGTGTGTCTGTATGTCATAAAACAGTGTTTTTATGACACTGATGTGCATATGAAATCCTTGGGGATCTTGTTAAAATGTAGATTCTGATGCAGTAGGTCTGGGGTGGGGCCTCAAATTCTGCATTTTTAAGAAGGACAAGGTGATGTTGATGATATTGCCCCATAGACTGCACTTTGAATAGCAAGGTCATAAAACATGAGAATTAAACATGTAACATCTTTTGTAGGTGGAAGAATTAGGCTTCAAAAAATATGTACGGAGGGGCTGGCCCCGTGGCCGAGTGGTTAAGTTCGCGCGCTCCGCTGCAGGCGGCCCAGTGTTTCGTCGGTTCGAATCCTGGGCGCGGACATGGCACTGCTCGTCAGACCACGCTGAGGCAGCATCCCACATGCCACAACTAGAGGAACCCACAACGAAGAATACACAACTATGTACCAGGGGGCTTTGGAGAGAAAAAGGAAGAAATAAAATCTTTAAAAAAAAAAAAATATGTACGGATATGATACTGTTAACTTAAGGACCTGAGGGTCTGTTAGGACTTTTTCAGCATGGAGGAATAAATAATGTTTAACCTCTTTGCCTTTTAGCTAAAGTTTAACCTTTCAAGGAATGCTGTTAATACCTTCAGCTATTTTGTTTCTCTACATTAATGTGATCTCATATATGCATAATACAGAAATATATATGACAGTGGAAGTGACTTCAGGGTCATAAACGATCCCATAAATTGGGTTGCTTTGTTGATTTTGTGGTTTTAAAATGAACTTAAGAGTCTGCCAGCAGTCTCCATGCTACATTGTGGATGTTCTTGAAATTTTCCATCCTTCTCAAAGGAAGGGTGAACCATAAGATCTGCATGTCCTCTTACTTTTGTGGTGTCAGATCCCCCAGAAAGCTTGTGGCTTGATAGAACTGAAGCTTGTTTGGGTAACTGCACTCAATATCCATATGATACACTCAAGAAAGGCTCAGCTTTTTATATAGCCGTTACACTTAGAAAAATGTTGTGTGTTTTCAACCTAATCTGGAATAAGTTAAGGGGCTGATCCTGAGTACTTGGTGGAGTACAGCAACTTTGTAGGACTTGGGTTTTGGGGCTTTCTACTGCAGAAAGTGCTATAATATCTTATGTAACATTTGAGAAATGACTTGAATTAAGAGGAACATTTACTTCAGCTCTTAATTTTGTCTCTATGGTAACACCGAAAAACATAGTTTTATTTTGACTGTCCATTGCTTATTATTTGAATTATTTCAATACTCTCTTAACTAGTTTACTTCATATGGAGTCAGTTTTCTAAGCTAGAAGAGTCTTCTCCAGACCTTATGTAAATTGCCTCAAATTGAACAAAATCTTGTGGAGACAGAACCTTCTAAGGAACAAGTATGGGGAAACAGAAGCTCTCTAGATAATGTTTTCAGTTGCTATTCTTGCCTGTATTGTATTCAAAGACACACACACACACATAGATCTAAGATTCTCCTTCAAATCTTGGTGAATTATAGAGACCTGATGGGACATAACTTCACAAATATTTACCTCTTCTAAAAAATCAGACCATATATTGGAACTAGTTCATGACTCGGTAAAGGTACAGTATATTGATTCTCATAAACAGCAGGAAGGCATGCCTGAAAATTTTCCTTAACTGGATTTGTTTATCAAGTTTTATTAATGCAATGTTTATGAATCTGTAAAACTTAAAAATCTTACAAAGAAAAATATTTTAAATTCAATAGTTTGATAAATATTGAAGAAGTCTGCAACATTAAACACTGGTATAATTGTGGCGAAACTAGTATTCTGCTGGTGATACATCACTTTGGGATTGCCTCAGCAATCTTCTTCCTGAACATATAGCCTAGTAAAACTCTTGCACATTTGTACTGGTAAATAGATAAGAAAATAATAATAATGGCCATGTTTATAATGGCAGAAATAAGGTGCGTATATGGATAAATGTAAGTGAAAATAGACAGGAGCTCTGGTAAACAAATGGTGAATTATTTGTTCAAAGGAATACCATAACCCAGTGAAAAGAAAAGAGTCACAGGCCCGTGCACCAGCATGGTTGAATACGTGATTTAAAATAAGCAAATATAAGCAAGTTGCAGTAAAATATGTAAACTATGATTCATTTAAGTAAAGTTCTAACATGAGCAAAACTAAACAATATGTATCATACATGTATGATAAAACAACAGAGAAAGACAAGGAGCATTTTATTACGAAACAAAGGATAGTAGTTATCTATGGAGGAGAGTTCAAGAAATGGGGTTAGAGGGAGGCAAGTAAGATATTTCAGAATCACAACCAATAATTTATTTCTTAAGCTCTGTGATGTGTGTTCATCTAAAGCATTTTTATATCTTTTACATGTTATAAATTTTTCACATATTCAGTATTCATTTATATATATTTATTAACATATTACATAAATTAGTATATAATTTAATATAATAAACATATATAAAATGATCATATATATTCAATTTTAATTTAAATAATTAAAATAAATGTATTATTTTTAATTTGAATGATAAAGTTAATATTCTTCATTTTACTAAATTATAACACAAATAAGACATGGTTGGGATATAAATAAACTAAAAGTAAAAGAAAAACAATCCATGACTAACCCCAAACTTTTACCTTTTAAGTACAAAATAGAAAATGATGTCAAAAAGTGATTCATATTTTAAGTTTTTAAAGTGTCTGTTTGTTTTAAAATGCAATTTAATACTAACTACTTTACAATACTCAGCTGCCATATATAGGAATAGGAAATTGAGGGTCCATAGTTTCAAAGATTCCTTTGAGTCTTTAGAAGACTTTTCACTTATGTGCAGTGAATGAATTCTCTCAGTGTATTGACAACTTTAAATAAAAATACTGGTTATTTCTCAAACAAGATTGAATCTTTTCTCTTAGTGACCTCACTTTCAGAGGCTGTAGGAAGGGCCTTTTCTAGAAGCACGCATACACAAAGACACACACACAAACACAGATCTCCATGCTTTCTAGTGTTATTTTTTTGAGAAATATGTAATTTCCAGGAGACAGCAATAAAGGTTAGCTCAAAAGATACTTGTAGCAATACTAATTCTAAAATAGCCAGTAGATACATACATTAGTAGGTGTCAGCTGTCCACACCTTTATTGTGTTGAAGTTTCTTAATATGCTAACATACCCTGGAATGATGGTATTTGAAACAAGAAAAGGTCGTAGAAATGTAGTAATGAGCTGTCGCCTTTGCATTCTTGAGGGCATTCTGTGGTACTTGGTAGCTATTCACTAAAAATAAGTTAATTAATTAATAGTAAAGATTCCTTTGTAAGTGTGTAAATTGTAAACCACCCAATGAGGATCACTATTTTTTTCATACCTGCTTGTTTGTATGTGTGGGGTTTACAGTGTTAAAATTTTCTAACAGTACTGAAAGAATTTTTATGTTATATACATTGATTTTGCCATTGCTTATACTTAAAAGTCATATAGAAAGTCCTTAAAAGTCTTAGTGCTGAATACAAAAGTATATAAGTGGTATGATTATGTGAAACAGATAAACAGAAAAAAAACATGGGTTAAAAAGAGAATTAAACAACATAGCAAGTGTTTGTGTGGTGAGATTGTAAATGATTTCTCTTTTTCTACGTTTTCCAAATCTGACTTTATGAGATATATTCCCTCTATAATGGAAAAAATAATCAACTTATTAAAATGTCAGTATTCAGGTGAAGAGTGGGCTGAAGACTGTTAATAGAATTTCAATTTTATGGGCATGAAATGTGGCTTTTCATTACCTTTAATGTTAAGGAACGTGGAACCAATTATGTTCCAATGGCATATGAAAAGTACATACCATCTAAACATATCAACTTTTACTTTGGTTTACCAGTGGTTAACTTTAAGACAAGTGAACAAGAGGCCACCTTTGAGCAGAATATATTACATCTTGTTTGTAGGTGAATTCCCATTGTGTAATACACATCTGTAACCACAGCACAATGAAACCCATGCTAATCCAATTGGGAAAAATCACGTAGCTTCAAAGGGAATCTACCTTGCAATAGAATCAGGCTTATTTGCAAAAAAATAAATACATTTGGGGATACAAGACATATGTTTTTCTCTTCTCACAACTACTATTTTTATTGCTATAGTTAATTTAATATCAAGGAGCCTTAGTTTTGGGGGTTTTTTGTTGTATTTTTCCAAATTACGGTCCTTCTATGTGGGTAAAAGTCTCTTTAAACAATAAAAATCAACATATTGCTGACAATTTATTAGCACCTCAAATTTGTACTTTTGTTTGTATATTTCTTCTTTATTCCGCCTGTGACAAATGGTTCTGAATTAAGGATTTTCGATACTTTAAATATAACAGTAGTCTTTCCTGGGAGAATGAATGGATGGGAAGTATTTCTTGCTGTTGCATGAGTGTGTGGCTCCTCTTTGTTAGAAAATATTGTTAGCCTCTGGCCACCAATGCTGTTATTTTCTGAGCTGGAAAATACTATAAGATACAAAGTTGCGCTAATCATCAGTGTACAGCTTCTTGGTGTATTTTCACAAACTGAATACATGCGTGTAGCCAGCAATCAACTCATGAAAGAGAACATGACCAGCACTGCAAAAACCTCCTCCTATCCCCTCTAGTTACTAAGTACTTCCAAGGATAACCACTATTTTGACTTTTAACACATTAATTTATGTAAATGGAATCATATACTATGTACTTTTGTCCCTCTGCTGTCTTTTGCTCAACATTAGAGATTCATCCACATTGTTGCTTGTAGCTATAGTTTGTCATTCCCATCATGGTATGATATTCCATTTTTTGAATAAACCTAATATGTTTATCCATTATATTATTGTTGGACATTTGGGTTGTTTCCAGTTTTAGGCTGCTAGTGAATATGCTTATAAACTGTTTTTAATACAAGGAAAAAGAAACACAGCTTCTCTAGTAATTTTGTATGTTGTGATCTAACACAAGAAAAAAGTTTCAAGTTTAAGTTTTCTTTTAAGCTGGTTATTTACATGGAAATTAATATCCTCATCGTGTCTATTCAACAACTTTTATTGAACACTTATTCTCTACCATCTTCTGTATAATGGCTGGGTTATACAATGAAGACAGTTTCCATTCTCAGGTAACTCTCAAACATAAACCTGTGCTTACCATACAGCCAGGAGAGTGCTGTGATAGAGGTAGCATTGGGCGCCCTGGGAGAGGAGGTGCTCCTAATTCAGCTAAAAGAAAGATGATGAGTGAAATCTTTCTGGAGGAGACAGTCAAACTGATATTAGGAAAAGGAAGTTGTGGGTAGAGAGGCAGGAGGAAAGGAAGACAATTCTTGGCTGGATGCCATTGCATTATAGTCAGGAACATTCTAGAAACTTCCAGTAATCAACTTTGGTTGGACTTGGGTACTCACACTGGGGAGTGATGAAAATAGAGACTAGAAAGAGAAACTGAGCTTACTTATCTTCCCTGACTGATATAGTATAAATAAGTTATATAAAGCATTGTGGAGGGCCAAAATTTGGAATTTTTTACTGAGATGATACTCCAACCCAGCTGAGTAACATTTATACATGTAATAATAATGAGGAGTTTATTTTGGTGTAAATAGCGTCTGTAGTGGACTCTTGAGACACAAGTAAACACATAAAATAAGAAGAATAATTAATTAAGCACTATGCATTTACCAGTAAGTGATTAACTTTAATAAGTTTCTCTTTTTCTTATTTGTACCACAGTTAAGAGCAGCTGATTTTATCTTTCCTGGAGGAACATTACCACATCATCAACTGTTTACTGTCTTTCTACTAGGTATAGATACTCTTTGCACCATAAATACATATAAACCATGGAGTCTCCCCTTAAGTATTATGGGATATGATCTGTGCTTAAACACAAGATCCACAGTCATAGGTGTTTCAAGAAAGTATGAAAACAAGGCTTTGGGTTTTGATAGTTCAGATATTATATTACACTGACAGCATCATAAGGGGCCTTACAGTGGAAGTTAGAAACCATATAATCAAGCTTTATGAAATTAGAGTTGATCAGGTAAAAAGAATCCATAGGAAGACATGATAATCTTCCTGGCATGTGGGGAGCAGCTGAATTTTTCTTGCATTTTCCCTTTAGCTCATGACCTTCTCAAGTGGGACAGACTAAAAAAGTGTCATAAGTCTGTTCTTTGTCATGCAAAACATTTTCCCCAGTGGAATGAAAGGAATGCACTCAGGGGTGTGTGTCTGTTTACACCTGCAGTAATAGTGGGACAGATTAAGGCAAACGAACCAGAAGTCCCTGATAATTGAGTTGAGACAGCATTGCTTGAATTTTGCAATCTCCTCACTCTCTCGATTGTTTTTCAGAATCTATTTATAACATCAGCCTGAATTTTCTGACCATTAAGTAATTGAAAGATTGAGCATCACCTGAGTAACTACTGTTTTTGCGTATCTACTATAAGTTTATCGTTAAGCTGGAATACTTAACATGCATTCTTTTTTTTTTTTTTAAGATTGCCACCTGAGCTAACATCTGTTGCCAATCTTTTTTTTCTTCCTCTTCCTCTCCCCAAATCCCCCCAGTACATAGTTGTGTATTCTAGTTGTAGGTGCTTCTGGTTGTTCTGTGTGGGATGCCACCTCAGCATGGCCTGGTGAGCAGCACCATGTCCACGCCCAGGAGATCCGAATTGAAGCAGCGAAACTCTGGGCCACCCAAGTGGAGTGGGCGAACTTAACCACTCGACCACCTGGCGGCCCCAACATGCATTCTTCTCATCTACCTGGTGTGGTAGTTTTATCTATTTTACATATAACTTCTACAGTACTATGGATAATACAGAGTCTATAAAGCAAATAGTCTTCACATAGTCTACACCATTGATTTATGTTATTATGAATTATTTGAACATCCATTGCACAGTGGGCTTCCTGCTGTAGTTCCACAAGGATTGAATCTTTTGGGGTGACATAAAACAGCTTTATCCAATATACTTCTCAAAATTTAACACAAAGAGATTCATATGTTAACAAAAATGACTGTGTTCTCATCCATTTGGGTACTTTGTGTAAGTTTTAAGAATTAACAATAGGATGATTATTTTAAATTAAAGTTGGGCTAGATTTTCATCTTTTCTGCTTTTTATATGTGTGGGCTTTAAGAAAATTAAAATTACCTTTGTGGGACTTCTTTCTACATCATATGGTTTTGTCTGTTTTTCCCATTGTGAGTTCTGATTCTTTTAACTGAAGCAGTGGCATTCTTGTATTACTTAATCACAGAAGTGCATTTTTAAATGTTATGAAGCTCAGAAAGATTCCACAGACAGCCCAACACTATCATTCTTGTACAGACATATCTCCCTGGGAAATATGTCATCAAGTTCTTTGCAGTATGCACTTCCTCGGAACAGTAGTAAAAACTGTGTATCCATTAAAAAGCTAGAGCAGCTGCTATCCTATGATGAAATTTCTCTTTCAGTATTTTATGTCAATTTTTTTCTTTAGTGTCTTCGTAGATTTAAAATAATATGCCATGAAACATTTTACAACAAAGACTTTAAAACTATTTCTTAGTTTGGCTCTTGAGTGACGTTCTAGCTCTCTTTTTGAATGAAACGAAGCGAATGTGCTGAAGATAAGATATAAAAGTGATGTGTCATTATCAGTAGGATATGTACTTTGCCACATTGCAAAGTGGCAGGTGCATCTGTGCTTAGATATATTTGACTCTCATTGCCATCCTGATTATCTTATCTGATGTTAGGGGTGTGATATATGGTTTTCACTCATTTATTCATTCATTCAACAAATATTTACTGAGTGAGCCCTGTGTGTAAGGACAGGGATATAAAATAAATGAGAGACCTATGCCCTCTCCTTGAAGAATTAATATTAGGATAGGAAAAGGTACAATACAGTGTTGATAAAATATTGCATTTTTATCATTGATACAATTGATGACCCAGTGCACTCTCTAATAGAAATATATTCAATATAATTCAAATATATTCAATGTCCTGATGGATCATAATCAGAATTGAAATTAGCTGCTTGGGAAAGAGAGAAAAGGCATCAGAGAGATGTCAGTTGAGCTGGGATGAGAAGGATGAGGCTAGTAACAAAGAAAATCTAGGAAAAGATTAGAGTGAAGCTAAGTCAGGATTGGGGTCTACCACTTTAATAGCAACAGCCCTATCACAAAGCTTTTTTGAGAACCTGGTTAAGTGCTTTGATGCTGGGGGATACAGTGGAAACCAAGAGGGTGCTCTAAACAGCTGAATTGCACTGCTACCGAAATATAGCCCTCAAAATGGTTACATATGCTGCACACATTTGATGCAGTTTTCTCTTAATACTATTGAGGCAATAGATGATGTCAGGATTTTCAGAATCTGAGGTTTGATGTTATCCCCAAATAGCAAATGTAAATTCTTTTGCAAAGCTGTGTTTTTTGATGTACTCAGTTGATGTTACACTCACAGTTGTACCAGAATGTGCTATGTGTTGTGAAGTTATAAGCTTCTTTAGGGAATAAGTTTCTTTAGAAGTAAGTTCTAACAATCAATAATGAATGTCTGGCTATATTATTTCCAATAAATGTTGGTCATTTTTCTGCCTTTTAGAGGACTCATTATGTCCAACATTTGCAAGAGACTTAAAAATGTTTTTGTGGCCCCATGACTGGCCAAAAGACTGACTTTTATCCAGGCTTGCTCACTTAAGGACAGTGTGATATCAAGGAAAGAGTAGGGTTTTTCGTAGCCAAATGCACCTGAGTTTAAATATAAGCAATAAAACTCAATAGCTGTGTCAACTTGGGCAGGTAACTTAATATGTCTAACTTTAATTTTTCAGCTTAAAAATAAGAATAATAATATCAACTTATTAGGCAGTTGTGAGAATCTGGAATAAAATATCTAATGTACTCTGTGTAGTGAATGGTACATAGCAGGTGGTCAGTTAATGATATATACGTATGTGTTTCTGTATAAATGCAGTTCAATCATTAATAGGTGTTCCTGATCTGGAAAAAATTGTCAGATAGATAAAAATTACTTAAAAATCAACAGATTTTCATAGAAGTTTATTATATGTCAAACTCTATGCTGGATATTTTGAGGAGGATCAGAGAAGCTTAAAACACTGTCTGGAACCCTGAAACGTCAAGGTCTGATTGAAGAGACTCTTATGAGGAACAAACAGGCAATATCATAAAAGAGTAAAATAATAATAATAATGATAAGTGATTTCATGTAAGCTGTGAGCAAAACAGCTATTCCGATTTGGGAGAAATAGCTGGTGGACAAGGAACTCAGAACATGCAGTTTACTCTTGAAGGACCTATATTACTTTGAAGGACAGGAGGAGGCTGGAACACATTAGTGCCAACGTCACAAACTGGCAGTCCTCAGGCTTAGTCTACCTAGAAGAGCTGTTTTATTTGGCCTTCACATTGTTTTATAAAAACTCTAAGGCAATTTTGAAAACTTGGGAAGTTTCACCTGAAAACCCAGATTTCTTTCAAAAAAAAAAAAATCAGAAAGCCTGACAACATTGGGATCATGTGCCTCCATGGTAGCAATGGCTGGAGATGAAAAGCAGATGCCCCTTCAGCTGGGACTTGAATTCGCTAGTTTGTTATAGTCTCCATCCTGTATACATTTTACTACCTGACTAGCTTCTGCCCTAGAAATGTTTTCAGAGAAGGGAGAAAGGGGAATATGATGAGTTCAACTTTATTTTGTCATTTGAGATGGTCATTCAACATCCAAGGAGAAATATCTAATAACTCTAATTGGAGACTCCAGACTGCGGTTTGAGGGTGAAGGCAGATCCAGAGAAGGAAATATGACAGTAAAACACACAGAAATAGAAATTCAGGGCATGATAATGAAGGAGATTTATAATGCAATCGTTTTCATAGTGTGGTTCGTGGACCAGCAATATCAGCCTCACCTATGAACTTGTTAGACATTCAGATTCTTGTGGCTGATCCCAGACAAACTGAATCAGAAACTGAGGTTGGAGCTTAGAGTTATAAGAAGCCATCTAGATGATTCTGATGCATGCTATTTTTGAGAATTACCAGACTAATGGATATCGTAGCACCAAAACGTAAGTGGGCTAAGGATTAAGCTTGAAGTACATCCACTTTTAGGAACCTGGAGGAGGAGAAGGGGCACATGAAGGAGATAAGGAGTAAATGTCTGCAAGGAAGGAAGATAAGAACCAGGTCAGAGTAACGTGTGGGGTTACATGAGGATTGATGGGGTTAAGAGGATTAATGATAGTTAGAAGTCAAGGATGAAGTTACTCGTTAATTTTCAAAGTTTTGTCCCAATAGATAAAAGCCGGTATTCAGCAGTCCAGTAGAAATTGTAAATGGGAAGAAAAAAGTAGCATGAGCAGAGCAATCATTCAAGAAAAGTCTGGCAGAGAATGAACAGAGAGAAACCTGATGATAGCCAGTGTCTAGAAGGAAAGGATCTGCAAATGTTCAGAGGCAGGCAGAAGGGAAGAGCCCAGGCATTGGGAAAAAAGGTGACGTTTCAGAAAAACATAGGTGATATGTAGGTAAACAAGAGCAGAGACATGGCAGGGATGAATGGAAATTGGAGGAGAGAAAAAGGGGAGCAGTGGCTTTCTTTTTGAGATAGGAGGGTGGTGGGTGGCCCTAGAGCCTAGAAGCAGAATACTGAAGTGGTGGCAGACCATGACTTCAGAAAATCAGACTGCCTGGGATTAGATCCTGCTTTTGCTACCTCCTAGTCATGTAACCTTGGGAAGGTTACTTAAGGTGTCTCTGTCTCAGTGTCCTCATCTGTAAAATAGAGCTAGTGATAGTGCCTACCTCATGGGGTGGTTGTGATGATTAACAAGAGTGGTTATATGTACAAAGCTTAGAGCAGGGGCTGGCCCATAGATAGTGCAATAAAAATGAGTGTCAACTAAATATAACAAATGGCAATGGAGGTTAGGGAGGTTTTTAAAGGGAGACCCATGAATTCCTTACAGGATGGCTTTGTTTCTGATGAGAGAGGTATTTAAAATTTCCCAAATCTAAAGACCGCTTGTGGAAGACCTTGAGACTTGATAGCACAGCATAGGGATTTTGAAGTCAAAATGGCACTGGGGGTGGGGTCCTGTTCACAGTCAACCATGCATGAATAAACTCCAAGTTGACAGCAGTGAGAACCAAGGAATGCCAGGGTCAAGATGTGGTAGACCAAGTCCAGTGACTTGTTGGCTGATGGCCAGGTATGGAGAAAACAGAGAATGCGTAGGAGCAGGGGATACTGGTGGAAGGTTAGAAAGCAAAAGCACCTGGAAAGGTAGTAGAGGCAGCATTGAAGGGGTTGAACCTGGAGAACAGTCTGAGCAAGTAGTTAGGTGTTGCTGGGAGGAGACTCAGTGAGTGGAGACGAGATTGTGAATTGACTTGGAGTATAAATGAGAAGCCATATGACAAAGAGCCTGGAGGTGTTAGGTGAGAACTTGGAGGGACCAACTGCAGAGTCACTGAGCAAAGCATTTAAAGGAGGAGTGTTGTCTGGATATTCTCACCTCTGCTGCCTTTTCTAAAGCTCACCAGGCCTTGGATAAGAGCTTATTGTATTAGTTTGTTAGGGATCTTATAACAAAATACCACAAACTGGGGGGCTTAAACAACAGAAATTTATTTTCTCACAGTTCTAGAGGCTGAAAGTATGAGATCAAGGTGTTGGCAGGGTTGTTTCTTCTGAGGCCTCTCTCCTTGGCTTGTAAATGGCCATCTTCTGTGTCTTCACATGGTCTTTCCTGTGTGCCAATCTTTGTCCTAATTTGTAGGAACACCAGTCGTGTTAGATTGGAGCCCACTCATATGACCTCATTTTACCTTAATGACCTCTCTTTACATTCTGGGGTACTGGGGGTTAAGACAACACATGAATTTTGAGGGGATACAGTTCAGCCCACAACACTTATTCCTGGCTTTGGCCACTCATTTGGAGATTGAACTTGTTAATGCTTCAGAATATTAATGAGCTGTAAACTTCTCTTGTAGATAAAACCTGGCTGATGTGGTCCATCAAAAGGATAGCCCTGCCACATTCCTACTGGATCCCTAAAGCCATAGATATACTCCATTAGCATCCCCTAAATGCCAAAGAATGAATGAGCCATCTAGAAGTAGGCAAACGACCACATTTGCTAAAAGGATAATGTTACATCCATTAAGTAAATGTAATACCTTTTTCTAGTCTGGTATCAATATAGAAGGGATGTGAAAAATGAGTTAGTTGGAAGTTAATTGACTGCGGAGACTCTATTTTCAGTCTCTGCCTGTATTTTCTGAATTAATATACACAGTGGGTGATTCAGCAAAAGGATGTAAAAATAAATTCTTTATAGAAAGATCCCACCAATTTGATATCTTCATAATTCATGAAGAGTAGACCCATAATAGCTCTATTTTCTCTTCAACTTTGAAAATAAAAGATGCCATTAGTTTAAATTAGGCTTGTATGTGGAATAATCAAGTGTATCAACAAATATAGTTTGACTCAGATGCTGTTTAAGACTAAGAATAAATGCCAGAAAGAATTGACAATTTCTTTAGAAAATTAAATGTAAAACTTGTATTGACAATCTAGGGTAAAAGTATTTTAAAGAGTTGATAGGCAAAACATGAATTTTCAAAACTTAGTTATGAAAACTCGAATTATAATAAGTGGGGAGTTATTGTAGATTGGATACTGTTTTACAGAGTACTCTTGGATACTGTTTTACAGAGTACTCTTAGCATATAAAGAAAATGTTATTTGGGATGTGGCTTTATTTGGAGAATGTATGGGCACTCAGGATAGTTGGTGAATATGTAGATACGATAGGGAGTTGCATATGTTCATGTTGATAAGTGTCCTAGCAATGCTATAGTAGGGACGTCTCACATTGGCTAGAGAAGGTACTGAATGCCCAGATGGAAAGAATTATGGTATAAAATGTGTTCTCTTCATTTATTTGTATCTCCCAAGAAGTTGAAACCCCCAAGGAAGTTGGCTGTGGATAATATTTTATCTCTTCTAGCTGTAGGGAATGAAAGCATAGAAAAGTGAGTTGGATTTGTCTGAAAGCATCTGGACCCAGGAGGCACATGGGACCTGCGCTCGGGTGTCTATTTCCAGGCATCATTCAGTAATTTGGTCACATATCTTTCTCTAATATCAGATTTTGCTTTCCGTCCGTGGGTGGCATAAAGAAAAACTTTATGAACACTTAAGGTATTGATCTAAACTCTAAGAATGGGAAGAGTAAATAAGTGAGATAATTTAAGTTTAGGAATACCTTTTACCTCAGAAGTATTTTTTCTTTGGAGTGTGTAAAAATGCATCTTTAGTCTGTGTAGTAGTTTTTATTCTTGTCTATTAGTATACTTTGACAAAAAATCAGGAAGAGAGATTTAATATAATTCTTCACAGGAATATTATGTTGGTGATTTCTGTGTTATGGTGGTTTGGGTCTTCAAAAACCAGCCTAAACTTTATTAACCTGCATCAGTTGTTGACTTTGCAGAGCATGGAGAATACAGCGCCAGTCATGCAGAAGGTACCTGTTTGTCATTGTGAGAGTTCAGACATGAACTGGAGCCAATGGCCCATTAAATAACTACTCTTGGTTGTTTAAAGCATATTCTAGCTTTGCGAAATAATTGTTAATGCAGAATATTATAACTGAGCCAAGGAATGAAATTCCTATAACTCCAGTCAGAGTAGAGACTGAGTCAAGTACTCCAAGTTGTGGTCATTGTTTTCTGATTCTGTACTACTGTGAAGTCTCACCCTGACTGTAACTAGGAGTACAGAAGTCAAGAAATAGCATAATTCACTTTTTAGCTTGTGTGTGTCTGCGTGATTTTCCATTTGTAGTGGTATTGTAACACTTTCTGCGAAATAAAATTCTTTTTTTTTTAAGAAAATGTTGCATGCTAAAATAGTCACAATGCTTTCCGCAAGAAAGCATTTCAGAATTTTTTTTTGCTGCAAAAAAATAATGATAACCATTTTTTACATATACTACATTTAATGAGGGAGAAGACATCCTTGTAATATTGATAGAGTAGGACAGTGTGCACACCATAGGCTAAAAGTCCCATTGTGAGATGTGTTTCATTATGAGATACAGTAATTTTTAATTTCCTCTTTAAAAGACCAGAGCTAAATTTTCATTTAGAAGGTACTTATATAAAAATTTCAAGAGTAGCTTTAAACTTAAGAATGATTTTTGTCTTAAGGGTTTGTGTGCATGATGTGAGATGGTTATAAATGCTCTATATTCTTTTTCTTCCTCTGGTTTTTACTTCTCCCCTACTGTATTAATGGTGCTTGTGTGGAAAAAAAAGTTTCAGCCAATGTTCCCTTTCTTCTCCCTTTTTGTCTTTTGCTCTAGGATACATATAATTTTGTGAATGTTTACTTGTCTGAATAGCCCAAATAAAGCAGACATTACTGTGGTTAATTGGTACAATTATAGATACCCTGAACTATTGTTGACTGAAGACTGGTCAAATATGACATTATTTTCTGGTTATTATCCTAAAAGAGAAACTCCTGGGATGAAATAGAGCTTGGAAGAGAGGCTGTATGTGTTTGTTGGGGGTGGGGAAGGTGGAGGGGCATGAGGAATTTTGGATGGAGTGGGCTTATATGATACTAGGCAGGAGGTAATAGACGTTTTGGTAGTACTATACAAACCAAAAAAAGCTTTGAACCTCTGGGTATTTATGCGATTATGTACAGTGAGAACATAGTTTATGAAATCCCTAACATTACAAATAAGAATATAAACTGTAAATGTAAATTACCCTGTTAGCAAATAACTTTACTTGCCAAATTTCTTAGTGGAAGATTTTGACAGTCTTAAGTGGTATTAATGTTGTAGACTGTCTTTTGGGACAGAACCTTTACCCTCTTCCATTTCTTATCTACTTCGGAGAATGCCAGGGACTGGAGACATTTTGTTTTTATAGCAGATAACAGGAAGAGTGTAATTGCAGGAAGAGCTGATATTTAATGAACACTCATTCTATGCCACCACTGTAAACCTCATTTAACCCTCACAACAACCCTATGAGGAAGAGACTATTATCATCATTTTATATACTTATAAATAGATGTATATAATTTTAAATAAACAATCTAAGTCAATATTTAATCAATATTTAAATCAATAGATATATATCATTTTAGGTGATGATCATGAAATAATGCAAAGAGCACATAGGACTTTCCTAGCCAACTGAATATACTCAGGCTGAATTGATATTGGAGCCATGGCAGTTTGTTGCCACAGGATATTCTTTTAAGTACTCCACTACATTGCCCTGGAGTCTAATACCTGGATTCTCAAAGACATGCAGGTTGATTGAACTAGAAGATTTAATATGCAGCTTCCTATTTTAGAGGTAGCATGATACGTTAGTCAAGTACTGCACCAACCTTAAGAATCCCGTATTCAAGTCCCTGCTGTAACTTTCACAAATGATGTGATTTTGATTAGGTTACTGATCTTTTAGATCATTCTTAGACACATTCAGCCCTAGCTGTCTTTGATTTATTTAACTGTAGGGTTATAGTTATAATGGTGCAGGAAAGGCAGTGGTATCAGGGATGCAAAAGCTCAAACATCAAGGGTATACTGGCAAAATTTGCTCAATTCAGTATTGAACAGTATCATCCCTGTTCTGGCTGACTTTAACAAGGGAGGAGCTTGTGGGTGACAGGTAGGAATTATCTCAGACTCCTTCATATAATTATATATAAATATTTCTGTTCCTATTGTGGTCTATCAATAGCTCAGCTCCTATTGGAATGATTTTCAAGGCTATAGGTGGTATCACTTTCATAATGGTGCTAATTGCATCAATTTCCAGAGGAGCCTTGGCCTATCATTGGTTAAAACATTTGGAAAAAAAAAAAGAGGCAAAGGCATTTCTAGCACTACGCCATTATCAACACTAGAATTTTAATAAGTGATCATCAAAATACTGCAAAGAATTAACAATAGAGTAAAAGGTGATTACAAATGCAAAAGAAACATTGGTGATAGGGAACCTAGTTCATTAATACATGGAATGTTTAATATTTCTCATATATTCTTACACTTGCTCAGGAACAAGAATTAAAAGAAAACTTGCCAAATATTTTATGACCATGGCTGAAATCTTGAACATAATTTGCATTGTTAATAAACTTGGCGGTTGAATTTGTATTATAGCTTCTTCATGTTATTATGTTAATCCAAAAGCCTCCTTTGTAGAATCCTGAAGAAGGACAGGGTGTTAGGTGTCATCTTCTTCAGTCCCATTGTTTACACCTCTGGCAATGGACTCAAATGGATTGAATTTCATTCCTCATATTGCCCATCTTTTAAAAAACAAAACCTAGGTTAGGTCTTCTGCAAGAGATGATAAAATAATAAATATATTTATGATGTATATAGGTATTTACGGTAGAAACTTTGTTATAAATGAACTACTGTTGCATGGCCTGTATCATTCAGTTATTTTAGCAAAGATTTGTTGAGCTTCTATTACCTATGGTACCAGGAAATGAGAATACAAAACTCAGTCCTATCCTCAATTAACTTACAGTATAATATATTTTTAGTAGCAAAAAAAAGTCCCATTTATTCTAGAATCACTGTTAGAAAACCTCAACATTTCAGTTTAACATTCTTCAAATTCTAAAAGGTGATTATTACAATTCTTCTTTTTACAGATGAAAAAACTGGCTTGAAGAAGTTATGTTAAATTGCTCAGGGTTACAACACTAGGTAAGCGCCAGAGCTGGATGCAAGCCCTGTTCAGCCTGGCGCCAAGGTCCTTGCTTTTCTCCATGAATCCACAGAGTGCGATTTACTTTGATCACAATCACATGCAATACCCTTTCAGCCACCTATGACAGCCTGACAGGTTTATTTTTGAAGGCTCAACCCAGTAATTACGTAGGGAAGCACATTCTCCAGTTATAAAGAAGAACTGGTGAAAAGAGATCATCCAGGTGTGAAATGGGTGTTCAGAGCTTGTTTTCTTGGTTTATTTCTGCTCAATTGTGTGTGCACCGATGTTCATTAAGGTGTTTTAAGTGCCTTTATTGGGCTACAATAACATGGATTTTTTTTTTCTCTCTCTCTTTCAGGTATGGAAAAATTGTATCCACAAAGGCAATTCTTGACAAAAACACGAATCAATGCAAAGGTATGTGTAAGGGCATCTGCACCCTGAGCTCCTGCCTATGCCGTTCCATTGATGGCTCCTCCAACGCAGAGGTCCAGGCACCAGCTGCACAATGATTACAATGTACAGTATATGGCAAACCTCTTTAATAACGTCGAGGCTTTGATGAGTTGTATTTCTAGTAACATTGCTCATTAATTTTTTTCATTAACAAACAAAATGAAAATCACAAATCAGAACAAGTATCAAATTGCTTCAGCATAAAACTAAATTACCTCCTAATAACTTGGGGTTGTCTGATTTGAATGATATCATCAGTGATGCAAATTGATTTCCTATATAAAAAAGAGGAACTCTGGGGAAAACTTCCCCATGCAAAACATGTTTTAATTTATCTGTTCTTTAAAGCTTTAGCAGCATTGCTTGACTAAGAGTGAATTTACTGATGGACCCACTGTGTCTAAGCTTCAGCTGTAAGCATTTCACGGGATCTCAGAGTGGGTATCTTATTAAGGCTTCCTTTTTTTTCCTAGAAGTATTTCTGAAGCAATTTTTTCGTTTAAAGATTTTATTTTTCCTTTTTCTCCCCAAATCCCCCCAGTACATAGTTATATATTTTAGTTGTGGGTCCTTCTATTTGTGGCATGTGGGATGCTGCTTCAATGTGGCCTGACGAGTGGCGCCATGTCCGCGCCCAGGATCTGAACCAGTGAAACCCTGGGCTACCAAAGTGGAGCATGTGAACTTAACCACTCGGCCACGGGGCCGGCCCCTGAAGCTATTTGACTATAGCCATGCCCCATGTTTCTTCATGCCTGGGAATCCCATACTCTTTTAAGGGTTGCGTTAAATTATTTGTGAAATCTATATGGTTTCTCTTGCATGACTCAGTTCTTACTGGAAAATTGGAATGCTTCGTGTATCATATGTTATTTGTTGTTTTCTAATCCAGTTTTTATTTTTATAATACCTACATTAAGAAGTTTGGGAGGGCCAAGATTGTTCTAAATTCTGCCCCTATTTTGCATACAAATATAATGTGCAAAAGTTTCAGGAATGAACCCTCATATACTGCAGATATAGCCTAGCCTATTTGGGTAATGGTAGTCAGATTCAATTCAGCAATTTTAAAAAAAAAGCATTCCATGTCTTCTATAAACTCACAAATGTGCTAGGTATTTAGATACTACAAGTCAAAAAATAATAAGACATGGTTTCTGTCATTGAATAGTTCAATTTCTAGTTGACAAGGAAACCACCAAAAAAACTAAGAAACTAATCCTAATGTACTTAGGATCAGTATATCAGCTTAATATGTATGAGAATAAAACAGAGATAACTATAATAGAGGTATCCACAGAATGCTGTGAAAAGGGAATAAGGAGATTTCTTCTTGGGAATGAAGTTCATATAAAGGCAAGGCAGAACGGATGGGCTTGGGGAATATTGGTGTTTAGGAGAAAGAGTTTCAGAATGTAATTGAGTAGGCCACTATAACTGGAAAAGGAAAATGCACAGGTAAGGATACTGGTAGAAAGAAGGAAAAGGTCAAGATTTTGGAGGCTTCAAAAAAGTTATCCTGGGTATTTTGAACTTCATTCTGTATGCAACCCTTGATAGTTCGTTGAGCAGACATGATATGATTCTGTCTATGTTTTAGAAAAGATATTTTGGCAAAGATGAGTGAAATAAAATTACAAAGGTGAGAAACCAGAGGCAGAAAAAAACCATGTAGGTTTGAAATGCATGGATCAAGAGGAAAATGAGGCAAGTCCCACAGGCACTGTTAGGGAAATGGAGAATTCTCAAAGATAGTATTGTGTATTCTCTATAAAAGTGAAAGAAAGGGATGCACAAAATGAAGCCTAGAGGTTGAGCTTTCATGATGGGGGAAGATGGCTGCACCTCTTACTGAAGTAAGAAGTCTAGAAGTCGTAGTAGTAGGTTTTGTGGAGAAGGCGATGAGTTATGCATTGGACATGCTGAATTAGAGGTCCTGGCATGGGATCCATGTAGGAGAGGTCAAAGAGGAAGCAACAAGAAAGCTCAGAGCTACAGATGGAGACTGAAATCAAGGGACTAGATACTAACATGAAAGGATAAGTTGTAGAAGGGGGATGGGTGGGCAGCTGAAAACTGAATCTTGGAGAATGTATATGAACAAAGCTGGGTCATGACTACGGGATAGTTTTGACTCTTGACCTGTGGGGATCATATGGTATGTTAGAAGTATTAGAGTACTAATACTATTGCTTCTAGACATGCCCAATCTATTTCCAATGTCTTTTGGGTAAAAATATCTATAGGAACAACCAGAGAAAACTGACGCATCCAACTTGGGCAGCTAATAATATTGATTGAGCAGCAATGAGAAGAACAAACGCTTCACATGCAGGCAATTAGATCTCATTACATGTCTGATAACTGGAGTGGTTGATATGAAGGGATCATTTACTATGCATAGTTTTGCTCAAGAATGCAGATATCTCTTGTAGAACATTGGTGACAGCAAAAGTATAAATTGCTACCCTGGAAAACTGTACTCTTGTATATTTGTGAAGGTTTGATGAATGAGAGATGAAACTGAAATGGGTTGTTCGAGTTTCCGTAGGCAATTATCTCTTAGTAGTGAGGGTGCTAGTCTGGACAAATATTGTAGGTATCTTTACCTTGACTCCTAACACTCCTATCCACATTTTCTTGTTTAATTTTCTGTCTCTCTCCAAAGAAACTTTTAAACTCAATGAAGACATGACCTATGTAATCTAGAAAACTTCTTCAAAGTGGAATATTAGAGGAGAATTCATGACTGCCTAATGGGGAAACCAGAAGAAAATATTAGAACATATCTCACTGCTTTTATATCAACTTTCTGCGTGTGTTTTATAATGTATATAAGTATAATTTTAAAATGCATATGTTTTAAACAAATAAATATGTAAATATTGGGTTCACTACTCCGAAATATTTTTATTCGTGGTAATCTGGACTTAAAAAGTAGTTTGGAGACTACTGGTCTCAAACATAACACGGACTGATAAATAGAAAAGGAGAAAAAGGAGGGAGGGTGAGAGGGAAGAAAGAGAAAGGGAGGAAGGAAGGAACAGACAGACCATAGAACCACATTTAATAGAAGGGCAGCTAAAGATGACTTTATGGGAGGGCAGAGAGCTGTTAGTCCTTCTGCCTTGAGGGTGATCTGAAGAAAGAGAGGTGATCATGTGGTCATTCTGGACAAATAAAAGCCTCCAGTTGCCTTTTCTTGCCTGAGCACTTGGAGCCTGTTGATAGCAGTAGTGACTTGGAATCCCATCCTTCATGAAGCGCATTGGGGAGGTACCCTAAAAGTAAGCACTTGTGATCACAAAGGTACCACTATCACTTTCATGTTTTGAGGAAAACACTATTTTAGTGACATTCTGAGTCCTAGTTAGAGTATTTCCTTTCAGAAAAATGGCCGTTGAAATGGTCACAAGTAAAAACTACGTACTGTTGGGAAGAGACAGCAATCACATTTATGGAAAATTATTTATAGTTGTTAATGACGACTGTGAGAACAAGTTACTGAGGCTGCAAGATATGACACCATCGATGAGTTCAAAGAACTGATAAGACAAAACAGTGAAACAACAACCTAAATATTCATTGAAATAGCCGAGAGTTGAAGCTTGAGTAGAATTGGAAAAAGTGACTGATCCAGAAGCTATTTGTGGAGAAATAGGAGAAACAATACCAGGGGTCTGTAGACCATGGTGAAATGAAGATTCATTGATCATAAAATTTTATGATTCTATTATTCAATGATTTATGATTCTAAATTGGAGATTTTATCTAGGAGGGAAATCATATGGAGTTAGGAGTACAGAGGACTCCTCCACTTTTAGGTCCAGTGGGAGAAGGGATGTTTGGGGGAAAAAAAAAAACACTTGAGAGGGCTACAAAAGAATATGGTCCTCAGGGTGGGTTAGATAATGATCGGAAACATGCAAATTAAAGCAGTTTGCAATGATAGTTTATATCCACTCAGGTAGCAAACATTGTAACATGCAGGCCATTCAGTGCTGGTTACTGTGAAACTGGTTCATCCATCTTTTATTAGTACCATGGTAAATTGGTAGTGCCTTTTAAAAAATCAGTACAGAGAGAGCAATAAAGGACATACTATTGGTAACAGTAATTCCACTGAGAATGTTGTCCCAAATATTTTATTCAGATATATTTAAAAATTGTGTATATATGCACACTCTTAGTACTCTTTCATTCTCTAAATTGGAACAAATATGGGAAACATCCTAATTCTGGCTTATGGAACGTATACAATTGTTATGTAGCCATTACAATGATAGTCAAGAGGACTAAATTATGTAAAACTGTGAAAATGTTTATTATGGGAAATTCAGTGAATATAGAAGAATATAAAATAATGTATACAATAAATAAGGAGTTATATAAATATTGAAGAGTCAGTATTGCTAATGGTATGCCTGTGGTGGAGCCAGACTGCCTAGTTTGAACACTGCTTCTTCATTTAGTAGTTGTGTAACCTATGGTGGATTACTCAACTTTGCTGGGTGCCTCAGTTTCCCTATCTATAAAATGATAAGAATAATAGGGCCTGACTCAATGGTAAAATGAGTTAATAGATGCATAATGATCAACAATACCTCACATTGGCTGTCGTACAAAATACTGGCAATATCAAGCAAAACAAAAATTATTCGGTGGGAATATGGGTGATAGATTATTATTAACTTTACTTTTCTCCAAATGTGGTATGTTGTCTTTTCAGGTAAAAAAAAAAAAAAGAGCAAAAACAGCTCTTGGAAAAATTGAGCTGGTTTCAATTGTATATATATTTTAGTTGCTTTTTCTATGAAATCTGAATAACATATAACTATATGTTTCTTTGTTTCTGTAAAATAATGTCAGATGAAAATAGCAATGAATAGGAGAGAATGTTACACTTTCCTTCTTTATGTAATAGACAGAAGCTGAGTTCTTCTTGACCATTGCTTTCTTAAGGAAAGATAGGAAAGGGTGTTTGAGGTGGCTTTTGCAAACAAAATCACTAAGAGCATTGAGCCTGTCATTAGAGAATGCAAATTGGATTTGGCCTTCTCCAAGATGCTTCGTTCTGAATCTTTTGCAACTTTGCCTCCAGACGAAGGCTATGCAATTAAAACCAAATATCAGGAAGACAGGATTTATTTATTTTGTTTTTAAAGATGTGATGTGAATTCAGTTTTTCTTGAGCTGTTGCACATGCAGCATATTATCTGCGAGTTAGTGCTTAGTGAGGTCTGAGAAAGTACGTGTGTTAGTCTCCTTAGAGATCAAAAGAAAGGCTACAAAATTAACCTTGATGTATTAACCCAACTCTGGGCTTTTACTCTATCTTAGCATCTGAAAGAAAGGCTTTTGTTCCCTCCTGTGTCTCACCCACACCCTCTAAGCTATGTACAGTAGGCAGACCCAGATAAACACACTCACTCTCTATTCCAGAAGGGGTCATGGGGAACTCCTTCAACATAACCTCTCGTTTTCAAGATTGTTCTTTCTTGGGTGGTGGCTGCGGCAGCTTTCATTCTGTATAATATGGCAACATAAAACGAAACAGTCACCATCAGGCCAAAATGACCAGAAATTGCTGAACAAAGCAGGCAACAGCTCCAGATGGAGACTAATGGAAAACAGACCACAGTTCATTCAGATACTCAAACACAAGGATCACATAAGAGCTATTGTACAAGTCACAGGGATTTGCACTATTTTTTGTTTTGTTTTGTTTTTTGTTTTTCCCCATGTGTTTTCTTCCTGAGTCCAGTGTATTTGCTAATTTAAAGAGTCATGGAAAATTAAATGAAAGAAGCCATTGAAAACAAGGTGTAAATCTTCAGTGAATTTACTAGTCTCTCCCTTTTCCTGCTTTTTAAGTTTGGCTTCCTCTGCACAACCCCCACCCCTGCGTGCGCACACACACACTCACACACATGCACACACACACCCCCAGTGCATTTTTCTGACAGGCTGTGTGTTTAGAGCAGAGGGAATGAGTAATGGATATTCCATAGAAAGTTTCCACGCCTAATAGCCATAGGATATAAGAGTAGCGAGCGTGTGCCAAGCATACCAACTTCTAAGAGTTTGAAATACTCCCTTCTGCTTTTGTTGTCACAGGCTGGTTGGATTATATTTATGGAAGCGTATGTTGCCTTTAACGTTTCATTGCGCCCTTAAAATCAAAGTCAAAGTCATGTATTCAAAATTTATGAAATCATCCATGAAGGATACAATTAATTCTTTATTAAATAAAATCGTAAATTGTTATTTCTTCTGTAAGAGAATAAATCTGCATACGATACTTATTTTATAGAGATGGCTAGAACCCACCTAGATTGTTTCAGGGAGGGGCGCAAATGAAGCTATTTAGCAGTTCTTAAATTCGTGGCCATGTTATACGTGTTATTTGAAAGTATTTCTAAGTAACTAAATATGAGGCCAATATACTTGGACAAATTTGGAATTAATCAATGTTATTTATTTTTAAGTTTTCTTCCTTGCTTACCGGCAGGGAGTATTTATATAGCAAGTGAAGGAAATGGGGATTTTTGTATTAAATCCCATGAACCTGGAGGGAGGGGGAGAGGGATATTTTATTTTGTCATATTTTATGTAGAGTCATTACAGGGAATGAGGTAGCCCCTACCTCTGGATCAATCCTAATAAGCGACACTGACCTGCGACTGGTGGAATGTATATGTGTGATTGGAGCTATTTGGTTTCCAGAAAATAGCATACCCACCCTGGGCTGGTCCACATGGAAACAAAGCAAGTAAATGAAGAAACCAAACCCATAGAAAGCTTTTTTGCTAGTACCTGTTATTTCCTGACATCAGTGCAAACTAAAATAAATGTTCTGTGAAATTTATGTCTCCGGATTTACATTTTGAGAGGAATAGTCACCTCTTCCAGGTGGGCTCACCATCTACTGAGCAAGAGGCTCATGAAGCAAAATGACCTGAAAAAACACACTTATTCAATTTTTACATAATGGTAGTTTACCAAAAAAACCCCAAAAAGACAACAACAGTTCTATTTAGACGATTGCATTTCACTTTGGAATATAAAATGTGTGATATTTCCCTGAACTTCTGTGAATTTTGCTCTAATCTAGTCCAGTATTAATTTCACTAACTAGTCATAGGTGATCGATACATAAACATATATTTGCTTCATTTGATATTGATAGTAACTTTTGTTTTCTTTTCAGAAAAGGTAGTCTGTATAGGAGCTTTGGTAACTTCAGTCTTTGTATCAAGTCTACTTAGAATTGTCCTATCGGTACCTTTCACATGGAATTTTCATCCTGGACCTCTTTGTAGAAAATGCCAATTTTTATAGTTTCATAGCCAGAGTTACAGAAGAATAACCACTTTGAAGGTAAATGGTCTCCATTTGTTTTTGCCGGCTCAACCAGACAACTGCAACTGAAGACATTTCTCCTGTCAATAATAATCCTTCCAAACCTATTATTTCCAATTCAGCATGTTAAATATTTTAGAGAGTTCTTTTATTATTATTATGCTGTGTTAACTTTGAGAAGTCTTTGAAATAAATGTAAAGCAAAACATGTACTTACAATGTGTGTTGGGAGTCATATAACTGCACATTTTTCTTCAAGAGTGTTTTATATCTATATATTTACTCATCATTTGCTTGTAATCGCAGTTAATGTGCACATTAGGCAAAAGTAAAATTATCCACAAACATTAACTGTAATAGGCAACATTGCTATTTTAAGCATACATTTGTATTTGACAGCATTTAGTAATGTAACCCATCTCCCTAAATCTTTTGCACATGCAGAAATTATATTATTTTACTGGAAAAAAATTTAAATAACTTTTGTGGAGTTTAAAATGGCTTAAAAATAAAGAGGTAGAGTTATATTGCTTTCAGCCGTAATCTGAATGTTAGTTGTACTAATCTATATCTTCTAACTTAACAGAAATCCTTTTGTCCAGATATCCCATTTGCTCTCCTGCTCCTGTCTTTCAATTCTCTATTTTTAGAATTTGACTTATGTTAACACACGTAAAATGCTGTCTCTTCTTATCTCTCCCAGGCTATGTCAATTATTTCTTCCAAAATTCCGGTTCTCACGAAGTCCGCAGTAGAATTTTCCCTTCCTATGTAAACACTGTACAACACTGCCTCCTTTGAGCACCATCTAGGAGCAAAAACCTTCTGCTACCTTATGTCTCACGCTGTTGTGATTCATTTGTAGCCTTCATCTAGATCATAAACTACTCAGGATTCTGGTGGGAGATTCTATTCCCAAGGTATTGAGGAAGCAGGACAGTTCAGTGTAGTTACTTAGATTCCAGAAGCTTCATCATTTTCCCTGGTGACCTTTGATGTCACATCAATGGAAAGAACAAACATGGCCAGGTGTATGTTCTATACGCCTGTAAAAATACCATGGGTACCAAAGACACACACATACTCACGTTTCCCAGACTTGTTCTTTAAAAGGAAGCATTTATAACTGAGAATATTTATTTTATTAGTGTAGAATTATCCCTTTTACTGATTTTAAGTTATCTAATTTCACTCATCAATAACTTCATAAATATATGGGAAATCATACATAGTAGTATATATTTTAAATAATACACAAAATATAATAATGCATAATGGACAAATATATGCGTGTGTTCAGTTTTTTAAAATTTATGTAAACTTGCCATAACATATAAATATCCTTTCAAATATAGAATTTCAAAAAATATAGATTGAAAAAATACCCACTTAGTCCTTCAAGGATTTTCAAATTGAAGCCCATAGCAAGAAAATTTCTAAGTAATAATCTTAGTTTTTGTGGACAAGTTACATCACATCTCTAAACGTCTGTTTCCTCAACTGTCAAGTAAGGTTATTACCTATGATGAAAAAAATATTTTCACAATTACATGGAACCGTGTTTGTAACGTATCTGGCGCATACATGAGGTCAATTCTTCTATGGCCCTGGACTTGAATTTCTTCCCATAGGAACCACATTGTCTAGGCCACTCGCATATCTTACGTAATTTGATGCAATTCTGAGTACATTGTAAGTGTTCAAGGAATGCATATTTCATAAATGACATGTGTTTATTGAAAGTGGCTTTTTTAATAGCAAAAAGTATAAGTACTTAAAGGATGTTTCTTTCATACTTTTTGGTGTTGGCTATGTGATAGCCCTCAGGATTTTTCAAGGCCTATAAACCTGATATCTTTGAGGAAAAGCACATTCAAATCTCAGTGGCAGGTGGTGGAATTCATTCTAATTGAGTTGGATAGGTTCTGAAAAAAAATGCTTCTTTGTTCACCCTTTGTTATGCTGTTCACTCCATAATGTTGTTTTACAAATTCAAAGGTAAAAAGTTAAAAAAAAAAAAAGGCCTAAAGATTCTTGCTTCCTTAGTGTTTGAAACTCTAGTAAAAGTGTATTCTGTTTAAGGTATGGTTAATAGTTATTTGATTTGACGCTTGCCATTGTTCTTATTGACCTATTGGTTATTCAGGTTGCTATTAAAATAGCTATTTTTTCTTTCCTTCAGTAAAGAAATGAAAAAACTGAAGTATGAAAGAGAAAAACTCATGCATATTACTAAAAAAACCCCAAACTATAAAAACCTCAATTGAATTTGAAAAATGAATGTATCATTTTTTATGATTCTTCAGGTGGCTATAAGTCGGCTAAAATGTCTCTTTATCCATAAAATATTGGTGATATAACATCTCCATTGCATATGATCATTTAAAAAACTGATGTGGTTTCCTCCCTGTGTGGTGGATAGGAGAAAGTAGCAAGATTTGCATTTAATTTGCACTACTTCTCTTAAGAAAAGGGCAGTTCATTTTAATTATTAGGCATCCAGATAGACCTATTGGTCATTCAGTTTACATCAGCCCTGAATTGGAAGAAACCTGTATTCACGAAGCATCATTGGAATACCTCTGCCACTTTTAAAGATAAAATTTCTCTCAAGAAGAAATAATAGGAGGCTGCAGATATCATGGCTGTTCACATTCTCAGAGCTTGTCCACTATGGGGAAAGCAGGAGCTGAAACGAGCGATTTCAGGGAAGCAACGGTTAAAGGTCACACTAGGCTTAGGGTTTAAGGGTGATGGGAAGAATAACCATGTTTGAGATTGTACTCAGTGAAGCAGGTGGCAAAATTCCATGAGAAGTATAGTATAAGGCGCCTTGGAGTTTATGTCTTTGGGGCACTTTTATTATAATAGATAATTAAAGTGAAAACTGTAGCTTTTTGTTGAAGAAATGAGTGAGAGAAAAGATAATTTTTTTAATGAAAAAGAGAATTATGTAAGGTAGAATTTAGAGCCTCATTTAAAAAAAAATACTATTAAAACCCTGTGGTTAAAAAGTTTTTCAAGGGTCCTCATGATATATTTTTGAATGACATGGGGTTAAAGATCAGAAAACCTCCAATATCACATATAAGATGTAGAAAAAATTATGGCTAATACTGTATCTTTTCATAGAGAAACAGGTGATGAAATTGAGAATAATTTGACTAGAGGAAAACTTTCAAAATCTCTTTAAATAAAAATTCTATGTATTTAAGGTTTACAACATGAAATTTGACATACATATACACAGTGAAATGATTAAGCTAATTAACATATATGTCATCTCCTTACATAGTTACTATTTTTGTGCGTGTGTCTGATGACAGCACCTGAAATCTACTCTTAGAAAATTTCCAGTATTCAATACTGTATTGTTAACTATAGTCATCATGCTGTACATTAAATCTCTAGTCATACTCATCCTACATAGCATAACTTTGAAACCAAAGACCAACATCTCCCCAATTCCCCTACCTTTCTGTCCCTGATTATCATCTTTCTACTCTCTGTTTGTATATATTTGACTTTTTAGGTTCCACATATAAGTGAGATCATGCAGTATTTGTCTTTCTGTGTCTGGCTTATTTTACTTTGCATAATGTTCTCCAGATTCATCCAGGTTGTTACAAATGGCAGAATATCCTTTTTTAAAGCTGAATAAAATTCTGTTGTATGTATATAGCACAATTTATTTATCCATTCATTTGTCAGCAGACACCTAGGTTGTTTCCATGTCTTGGCTATTGAATAATGCTACGATGAACATGGAGGTACAGGTGCCTCTTTGAGTTACTGATTTCATTTCCTTTGGATATATACCCAGAAGAGATATCACTGGATCATATGGTAGTTCTATTTTTAATTTTTTGAGGAATTTCCATACTCTTTTCCATAATGGCTCTACCAAATTACATTCCCATCAACGGTGTAGAAGGGTTTCCTTTTCTCCACATCTTCACCAGCATTTATTCTCTCTTATCTTTTTGATAATAGCCATCCTATGAGATGTGAGGTGGTATCTCATTGTGGTTTTGATTTGCATTTCCCTGATGATTAGTGAGGTTGAGCACCTTTTCATGTACCTGTTGGCCATGTCTATGTCTTCTTTGGAAAAATGTCTATTCAGATGATTTGCCATTGTTTAATAAGGTTGTCATTTTATTTGCAGTTGAGTCATATAAGTTCCTTATATATTTTGGATAGTAACTGTTGGTCAGAAATATGGTTTGGGAAATATTTTCTTCTGACTAAAGGAAAACTTAACAAGCCAAAGATTCCCATATGAAAAGTGAAATTTTCCCCAGTCTGTCTCAATTTCTAACCATTGTTTTGAACCAAATGAGAGTAACTCCAAGGGAAATATATATATACACATATAACTTTTATTATATATTAATATATTTATTTGTATTTAGTATACATATATAATTACATGTGTATGTTAGTATATCTGTGTGTGTGTGTGTGCATGTGTATATGTAAGACAGGGACAAAATATTTATGAGATACTTGTCCTAAGAGTTTTAAAAATCATTCTAAAATGATCTACCTAAAAATTTATGTTTTAGTTTAATAAAACGTAATTTTCTTAAAAGAAGCTTGAAGCAAAATCCCCATAGCTCTTCATAACTAAGTTTCATAAACCAAAGAAGTCCTGGGGAAGTTGTTACGTCTTAGTGGTCAGGTTGTTTGTGGTCTTCTTCTATTGTAAGAGGATTATGGAAGACAAGTAATAATGAGATAACATTGCATATGCAATTATCAAATAAAATCTTGTTCAAGCATTGATAAAGAGTTTATGTGTTTGAAATCTGTGTGAAAATTTAACATTTCTACTTTACATCATTGTATTTCCACCTGTTATGTCCTGTTGACTGTTAATACAACTAAATATGTTCTATTATGTTGTACAGTTCAGCCTATCTTTCTTCTCTCTATGTTCTTCAAAAGTTACTAGTCTGGAGCCAATCCTTTGGCTCTGCTTCTTGTTGGTAAAATTATAAAAAATTCATATAAAGCGTAACTTTCCAGTTAAGATGGTCCAGTTTATAAGGGACTTGCAGACAATAAAAATCAGCATTGTACATGAGCTAGTGAAAACATCAGACGTGATGGTAAACCAGAGGAGAGTTTATTTGTTTTGGGAGGAAGACTTATGGTGTCTCTATAACCCACAGTCTTTTGTAGTATCAAAGGCAATCAGACCTATCAGCGTTCACCAACATTTTTATGTTGTTTCCCATCTGAATTCCCTTAAGCATAGGAAGTAAACTCTTCAACTTATTTCCTACCAACCTACTGACCAACCAATCAAACAGTGAACCAAAGGAAACACACCAAAGGATGAAAACCAAAAAAAAAAAAAAAAAGAAAAAAACACGAGTGTGAATCCCAGTGACTGGGATCAGGAATGGTGTCTTTGATTTATTTGCCCAGGAGAGGAGACCTCTCTTTGCTTGACAAAGTGAGCTGGGGAATGAGTTGATGATGAACTGGGGAATCCTCAGAAATATGATAAGCAGTGGTTATGGGGGCAGGAGATATATTTATACTAATATGCTGTGCAACTCAGCCTCAGTCAAATAGTTGTTCAGCATACTGGAGTCTAGAAGTCTCTTAGAACATTCCTGTAATTCATCAAAAGGGCAAATTTGTCTGCCAAGGAATGTTGTTTGGCTACAACACTGCTTAAAAGTATTTAGATGTGAACACTTTTTAGTGGAGCCTAAACCACTGTGTTATTTTTTTAAAACCAGTCCACTTCACTCACTTGTATACCTGCTTGGCTTCTGAAGGCATGGACTTCTTCAACTTTTAGTAGCCTATACCATTGTCGAATGGATGTCAAGTAACTCAGAGAGTTATCATCTCCATTTTACTGATGAGGAAACAAACCTGGAATTGATGAATGAATTGTTGAACCCTATATAGCTGGCATCTAAATACGAGTTTGTCAAAGTCTGGCTCTCCACTATTTGCTCTTCCTCCCTCAAAATAATCCCCATAAGTGAGATGGTGCTGCATGATCCTGGATGTTGTTAACAGCAAGCAGACGTAAGCACGATGTTTTGAGTTTGTGTAAAGGCGGACAGTTTAAAAGAAACACGCAGTAATTCTTTCCCATCCACTTCCATCCCATTATAAACAGTATTGACTGGGGATTCTGGTTCTGTTTTGTCCCTTAATATAGATATAAAAGAATGTGCAGATTGTGCCTTGAAAGCATAGGCACCTTTTGAAAATATTTTCCTCATTTTGTTTTCATTTAGAGTTATTTTCTTTTTTCATAGTTTGAGAATGGTTTTCTGTTAACTTCACCTTTGCACTTAAACCGTGTTGATAGATGTCTAGCCTTCTATCTGTGTTAACTTTAAAGTGAGCAGCAGTTTAATCAATTGTAAGTGGGAAAATATCACAGAATTATGGATGGTGCTAGGAATACGAAGTGCAGTTGATAATTTCTCTTACTCTCAGGGTTCAGAATGAGGCATGTGCTTCCTTAAAGGGCCTGTGTGGTTGAGTTTCACAGCAAACACTCTCTTTCATCTTATTTAAGTTCTGTTTGGCTTGCTTCCCATGTTTGCTCATGGGGATAAGGTTAAGACCTCTGAAGAGGCCACTCTATCCCAATTACTTACCCAGCCTCCCTTTTTTTCTTTAAATAACTTGCACTTAGTTGTGGAGAGTGTTTGGGGGTCATTATCTCCTTGATGGATGAACCCAGGGATAAACAACTATTTTCTATTTGGAGTCTAAAGGTATGGTAAAACTTAACTGAAAAGACTTTTAATGTTTTGAGTTTCTCCATGAGCCAGTTCTTGCAGCAAAACACCCAAACGCCTGCTAAGGTCAGTCTTTTCTTTTTCAATCTGGTTTTTCTCAAAAGATTCTTCCCCACTATCCACATAGTTTCCTATTGTCCCAAGTTGCCTTCACGTCTCTAACTACAACCCAAAGCCTGCCTAGTTTCTTATTCCCTTGTGTTTTTAAAAAACTTTGAGCATCTGTGCTCAGTTTTTTCAACAGCTCTATCCAGGCACATGCTTTATTCCCTTGACCTCATTCTAGAATCCCCTGCCCAAGTCTGAGCCAGAATTTTTATAATGTTTGGCTTGTAACTCCATTTCTTTCTTGTCTAGACCCTGAGAGTTATGTGTCTCAGGCCTGATGTTCTACTTCCAGATGCTGATCTGATAACTAGATCCTACTTATTGGGACCATTGAGAGAATTACTTCACCCCTCCAACACCATCATCTGGATTTAGTCTGTTTTTGTTGATAGGATTTTTGTAGAAAATAGCATAACGTCAAGGCAGCCATTTTGTATTTGTAATCAAAATTAAGTCATTCTTAGGCAGGGTGTGGATATGTTTTGTTAGGTTTCTTGTCAAGCTGAAGATTGTTATCAATAGGCAACCATGAAGTCCTTATGCATCGGAAACTATGACATCCTATGTGGCATGGCATCTGTGTTCCTCCATTGTAACCAGTTAGCTTTGACATTGCCAGAGTTCCTTGAATTTTTTGGACGAACAATAGGAAAAAAATATCAAATCTTTCTCGTTTAGATTTAAGTCAAGAGTTAAAGCTTTACCTGAAGTGCTGTGCTGCAAGTGGTTTCATTCGGGCTTTGTTCTCTAAACAATTTGTAGATGGTTGTGTTCAGACTTCCTAGCCCTCATTAGCTAACTGCGCACATGTGGAAACACAGAGGCTATGACCTTCAGATCCACTCCAGAAATACAAACTTGGTCTCTAAGTTTAGAGAGGAAATGCTTCCCTCTCTCTAGCCAGGAACTGGGACTGATGTTTTGCCCAGGTCACACATACGTCTGAGCTGTCCTGGCCAGCAGGGAAAAAAATGACCTCCCGGGTAATATGTGCGTCATTAAGACTTAACTGTCCTTGGTCCAGGGAGCAGCGGCTCAATTAAAGTGCGCAGATCCTTAGGATTTTTATGTTTCAAGCTACAAAACGTGGACCCAAACAAAGTGGAAATTATTGACAATTGGTGAAATTATTGATAATTTGTCTGTGAGAAGTCAACCAAGAAAAAAATGTTTAATTTAGAGGGACTGAAGATGCCTCTTTTCTGTCAGCTTTGTTTAAAAGCAAATGTTTTTCTTTTCATGACTACATTTCAGGAGTCACTAAACTTTCCAACTCTTTGAGCAAATAAACTCAATCATATTTTTTTCCTAAGGAAAAGATAGTTTAGGTGTGGAAAAGCTAAACACATGAATGCAATCTTTGCGTCGTATGACTGAAAACTCAGAAATATCTAAATATGCAAAAATGAAGAATGAGTAAACTTGGTAATAGCGATAGAGTATTTTACAACCATTTAAAAAGAAAATTGTTAAGTCTCTGAGGCAGTGTGGAAAACCAGCTGTGGTGTGATGTTAAGTAGGAAAAAGAAAAAAGAAAAATCTATGTTTGCTCTCCTAATAACTAGGTCAAAACATGATGTATGATGACTATTGAAGATACTTTTGCTTGATAGGTGTAATTATTGGTTGACATTTATGTTTTCTCTGGACTGTGAATTCTTTGAGGGAGGGACCGTATTTTACCATATCTGTAAAACTAAGACCCAGCACATAATAAGTGCTAATAAGTATTTCTCAATTTTTTAAAAAAACCAGCAAAAAGAAAAAGCAGCAAATTACAAAATTGTATCTAAAATCTAACCACAATTCTATAAAAAGAATGCATTCAAAAGGTTAAAGACTTGAAGGAATTGTGGAGCATTGCTTATAAGGATTCTTTGTATGATGATATATTGATTTTTGAATTTCCATCATATGTATACTTAAATAATTGTGCTGTCTAGAAAAACAGCAATAATGGGTATAACAGTATCAGCATAATTTAACAGTATTGAAATACAAGAAGAAAACACTCATTTATTCAATGATAAGAATGTTTAAAGATGTGTATCTTCATTAAAATTCAATTATATGTGTAAATTTTTTGATCTCTATCATTTGGAATGAGATATCAAAAATGATGAACTTCTAACTACTTATCCTAGAATATAAGGCCTTTCATGATCTGGCCTGTCCTCTACTCTCTAACACCAGGGCTGCTACACTTTTTGTATTATATGAACCCTACACAACTCTGGAACTGGAGGACAATTCACAGTGTAGTCCATGAATAGCACCACTATAGTTGTACAATGAGCAGCCTACGTGGCCATGCTGATGGCCCTGGTTGATCTCATCTCTTGCCACATTTCCAACCATAGTCAACTATTTACACACCATGTGCAAAGACACTTTGGTGCTTGTTCCTTTTGCCTGAAACATCACAACCCCCACTTAATAATAAAGTCTGGTATTTATTGAGCACTTACTATGTACAGAAATTATGCTAAGAGCTTTATATACATTATGACAATGTTTTCAAATTATTGTAATTATCATCTGCATTTTACAGGTGACAGAGACAAGGAACTTGCCCAAGTCTCCACAGCTATGAAATAGCAGTTGTGGGATATAAATTCAGATCTGCTTTGTGCTAAAGCCTGACCACTTAATCTGTCATCTGTTATCCCTCTCCTGTGCTATGTGCTCTTCCTTGACTTGCAAGACCCGGATGAGCACCAAGTATTCAAAGCTTTCCTTTTCCCAACAGCCCTCTCCAAGCTGACTTATCCTTCCTCTGTATCCCTGAACTCTTTATTCTCCCAAAAGAAATCTAGCCAGCACTTAGCAAACTGGATATAATCAGCGATTTTTCTTTTCCATGTTCCTCTTAGACCATGGGCTTATCAGGAACAAGAATTACACACTTCTTCTTCAAAAAAAAAGACAGTATCTTGTTCATTTCTTGTTCCCTTGTGCTTAGCACATGCTTGACACATGAAGTAGTTATCCAGTGAATGTCTGGAAGAATAAAATAATGAATGGCTTAACCACATCTTACGTTCTCAATACATGGATGTAGCACCAAGAAATCATCATGCATGTGATTTTGGTTCTGAGTAGAAAATGGGATAAAATTGTAGCCATTTATCACACAGCTGCAATAAGCACAAGTCCTTGTTAAGAACATTTGGACTCAGGGGACTTTTGCACATTCATTGCCTTCTCTAAATAATACGTTAGTTATGTCCCTTGCCTGCTTAAAACCCACCCATGACTTGTTATTCTGTTCCTTATCAAGTCTGGATTCCTTGGAATGGCTTTAAAGAGCCTCTATAATATGGATCAACACACACATTTTTCATTCTGTTTCAACATGTACCTTTAATGCTAAGCAGGCCAGCCACTTCACTCTCCCAACATGTCATGCTTATACCACCCTTGAGTCTTTACTCAACTCATCTCCCCTCCCCCAGAATATCTCTTTCTGTACCCTTCTTCCATTCTAGACTTTGATTACTGGGTAAGTTCAAATCTTGCTTACTAGGTAGAGGCTTTGCTATCTACTTTAGCTCTTGGTAAAATTTCTTTTCTATGAATTCTTATTGCTTCTGTCAGATAATTTACCAATTAATGATATTGTTGACTATTTCCAACAATGCTTCAGTTGTGCTAGGATTGTTTTCCCTGCAAAATTATTAACAGACACCATCCATTTCTCTTACTGTTGTTTAAAACCACAAGATATTGAGTTCCCACTACGTACTAGGACCTATTCTGCATGTTTTACAGGCATTTTATTAGGAAAAGTTTTGAGTTTCTCTTCTTTTGATGACAAAGGAGAAAATCTTTCAATAGAGATAGGAAGAATTGATTGAAGTCAAATGTTGATTTCTAAAAATAAGTTTGACTCAAATTTAATGGAGATTCTAATGATGCGTTGTTGTATGTGGAGAGATGACAGCATAAAACTAGATCTATGCTTGGGTGTTTTGTGACTTTAATATTTAGTATATAATATATGTGGAGAACAGTTTTTACTCTCCTCTGATAGTTGTTGGTGCCTCTGTGAGTTGCTATGTTTCGTCTACTGACTACTCCATGTCAAAGAACCCCAACCCTATATTTAGCCCAACACTTTGCCAACCTCTGCTGTTGGTTATAAAGGGAAACCTGGAAAAAGCATTTGAATTGGTAGGCATAAAATAAATGGAAATTATGGGTCCTACTCATAGGACCATCATACATAAAGAATAAAACTCTTTTTGTCTTTAATTGTAGAATATTGCTCAATCATTTCACCATTTATAAGAATAATAATAAAATAGGATTTTCATATTATGACTTAAAAGTTGAGGGGTCCCACTGTGTCTTAGGCAAGAATGAAAACACATGTGTCACAAGACTAACTGAAAACAGAAATTTCATATCTGTTCATGTTCAGAGTCACTTCGCTGACACTGTGCTCCTGGGTTTGGAATTCCTTGGAGAGCAGAAGTTGGAAAGTAAAAGGCGAGCTTTTCCAGTAACATTTGGTTTAGATTTACATGCAATTAAAATTCTTATGTTATGGTACTAATATTTTTCTTTTTTTAGTTCCAGAAACATTAGATGTTTCAGATACATTGAGCAAAAGCCTCCCTTTTCTTATTTCTAACTATTCATTCAGATTTATTGTAAATAAAAGAAAAGAGAAAGAGAAAAATGGGAAAGTCTACTCCATGGAAAGATGGTCTTCCCTATCTCTCATCAGACAGTCATTATGATTATTTAGCAAGTGGAGGATTGCTTTGTTATTTTTTTAGTATGCTGGTCAGTAAATAAATACATCACATATTTCTAAGTTTTGGATATGAGCATTTGAAAAAAGTACATAAAGGATAACCTTTAGTTACAGCGTGTAATGAGTGCAGTGAGTGAATTTTGATTTGCCTGAAATTATAGTTTGAATTAGGTTATTACCTAGAGACTCTAAATATTGCATCAATCTTTCTTAAATTTAGGAATTAAAGTTGATAAGACTGTCCACAAGTATTCCTGGAATAGGTAACAAATAGTCATAAAATTTTAAGATTTGATATCAAGATGTAAATGTAATTCCATTTACTTACATTTTCCACTTGATATTTGATCCAGTCTACTTTGTGGTTCCCTTTCCACCAAGAAACTGACCCAAAGACTTGAGAATTACAACCAAGGGTCTTTCAGAGAACAAACAAAACAAAACAAGACAAAAAGCAGTGGTGGGGAGAGCTATAATACTTCCTGTTCCTTGTAGATCAATCTCGAACAAAGGCTGTCTAATATTTCAAATTTGCTGGCATGTGAACAATACTGTGTGCACTGGGCTCCTAACTCTGGCATTTAGAATGCATATATATATATACATAAGCAGAGGAGTCTGACAATCCATCTTTTCTTTATAATCTTTGCAGCAGTTCCAAAAGTCCGTAGCTGGAGGATATATTTGGAAAGTGCTGCTTTTCTGCTCTCAACACATTTAGGTAACCATTCCAAAGCTGCTAAGGTTCCACTTGAGAGGTAACTTGCTATTACCATTTGTGCCGTGTGTCATAAATGGGCCCTATTATTTTCAGCGAGACCCCTTAGCAGCAGTTCCAAAGGAGCGGCTAGAGATATGATTATACAGGTCTCTCTCCTGAACACATCCTTTCACATTTGACGTTTACACTGGTTGTGGGTTTTTATGTAACTTGTTAGAGAGCAGTCTGAACCTTAGAAAGGTGTTAGTCTTCCTGAACCCTCTGGCAAGGGAAAGTCTTTTATTGGACTTAAATGTTTTGAGTTGAAACCTGTACTTGTCTGATTGGAAAGCATTTCAGGGAACAGATTTTGTTATTTTTCTAAGCCCGGCTGCAGGAATTGAGCTGGAGATATCACTGACCAAAAGGAATTTTTTCCTCAAAGAGCTGAGAACCAAAGGAAATGACTCCAGTGTTTAAAATCCTTTTATTTCCTCTGTGGACGATATCTGTGCAGCTGAGACGAACCATTCCAGTTGGCCCCCACCCAGACTTTATGGGAACTGAGATTAGGAAGCTGCATGGTCAAAATAGTCATTGTACAAATTGCTTCCAGTCTAAAAACCTCAAAGTTCTTGACAAAGCCATGATTTCTTGCCACATTTTATTTTTTCACATGGGTGACTGACCTGTCATTCATTAATTACCCTGCCAGGATTTCTTCAGTTCTTTTAGTAACTTCTGTAATTTTTTTTCCATTTCTTAGGGGAGGAGGAGGCAGAGCCTGTGAGAGAAGTATGCAAGGTGCCTGTAAACTTTCTATTTTTGAGACACCACACGTTTTTCCCCTTGCCATTGCTCTCCTTCCGTTTGAAATGAAATATTGCTGGGCCACAGTCAAGCTTATAAAAGTGTGCTTTCTTCCTTTCCTAATTTCATTCTATACATTCTTTCTTCACTTGCTTTTCCATATCAGAGAAGAATAAAATGCTGAGTATGGCCTCAAAATTCAACACCCATAACTTCCTTTGACACAACCATGCTCTGGAGAAAGAGAATGATTTTCATCACTCTAGAAAACATTCAATGCCTTCAGCTTCCCTTCTCCCCCCAGCCCTCAGGATCTTATTCATCTTTGTATTTCTGGTGCCTAGCGTAGTGCCTGACATGTTTAGAGGCCTTCAGACATATTTAACAAATGCAGTAGGTTAGAATGGGTAGCATATAATAGTGTCGGAATACATAGAGTAGGTAAGAGGGATTTATTATACACGTTGAAAAGTCAGGGATAGTTCTCTGAATTAAAAACTGTATTAAGGAGGTAGCAATGGATACAATTCTCTGTTTTCCATATATCTTATCTACTTCATGAGAAGTTATGGGGCAGAAGGCTCCTTTGTCGTGATTAATTTATTCTATACCAACCTAAAGCTACTCAGACTTCAGCGGAGGTAGTTGCTCCTCTATCTCAGTGGTTTTCTTGCAAAGAATTCTTTGAATTTGATGGGGATTGGTTGGAGTTCTCTCATTTAACATGTACAACATGTTATTAAAATGAAATTTAGCAGCCTGACATTTAACAATGAATGGGATTTACACATACTAGTTACTCAATCTAATTTGATTTCATCCAACATTTGTCGAATATGTATATTTGACAGACACTGTGCTTGGTGCTGAGGATAAACAATAGCGAAGATATATTGTCTATACCCAAGTACTCCGAGGGTAGGAGAGACAAATACTATATATGTAACTAAAAGATAATATGTGCATAATAGCTAATAATAATATCTAATGGCCAGTGAGCAATTTATACATGTCAGCTCTTCTTCCAATGACTCCACATGTCTGAACTCATTTAATCCTCTCAATGGCTCTATGAAGTAGGTGTAAAGGTTATCAGCATTTCACAGACAAGGATACCCATGCACCGTTCTCAAGACTATTCAGCCTCCTACTCACAGAGTCTGAGCCCAGACAGTTCCAAAATATATGCTCTTAACTGCTTTGCAATAGTGCTACAAATAAAAGGCTCTTAGACAAAAATGAGAAAGTGGTTTAATTTCTCCTAAGTTTGGAAGAGGCACAGAGGAACATTTCAGGGTGGAGGTGACACTTGAGCTTGACTCTAAAGGATGAATGGAAGTGTATCTAGTAGAGATGGCAGAGAAAGATTTACGTGGAAGAAGAAAGAGCATGGCAATGGCGGAAAGCTTTAGAAATGCATGGCATTTTCTGATGGCTTAACAGTACAGTGTTTGCATGTTTGGGAATAGTAAGTGATATAACCTGAAATGCAAGCTCAAAACTTATTGTGAAATTTTTTGCGTGAAAGCCAAGGTAAAGAGATTACTATAAAGGCAGTAGGAACCAAGAAGAGATTTATAGGCAGAGGAAAATAATGTGGTCAGACCTATGTTTTGGAAAGTCAATTCTAGCAAAAGAATTGGGAGTGACAGAGGAGGAGGAAAGCTAGATGCAGGAGACAGGCTTAGGAAGAGGGATCCTTCCCTTGTATTCATCTGCTAGTAACAACAACAACAAAACATGAACAGTGCCTTAGCATAAGAAGGAGACTGAAGGAAGGTAGGAAATCGTGAGTCAATATGGTGACTCCATCATTAGCGACTTAGCACTCACCTGTCCTGGGTGTGTGCCTTTTATCTTCACGCCTTTCCCCTGTGGTTGCTGATGGCTGCTCTGCTTTAATATTACATTTGCATTCCAGGCAGGAAGAGTGAGAAGGCTGAAGGGCAAAAGACAAGTGGCAGCTGAGTGTGTCCTTGTTCAAGAGCTTTCCACTTATAGGTCACTGGCTCCAAACTATAACCTGGTCATGGGTTCATGATACTCAGGTGAGGCTGAAAATTGTAGTTTTTATAGCTGGGCACATTGCCAACCATTAATAAAATAGCATGCTGGTAGGAAGAGAATTCTGTCAAGGGGGATATTACAGTTGTCTATGTGAGAGTTGAAGAGGACATAGACAAGGAACGTTGGGAGTAGAAAAGGTAAAGTGGAGACAAATGGTAGAGATGAGAGTCAGTAAGATCTGGGTACTGATAAAGTGAGGCAATTTGGAGAAAGGGAGGAATTGAGGAAGGTGCTGTCATTTCTGACTTTGGCAACTGGGTCAATGATAATGGTGTTAACTGAGATGGGGAGAATAAAGGAAGATCAGTTTTATGGACAAAATAATATATTTGATTCAGGATATATTGAGTCTGATTTATTACTGGGATATCCCATGAAAAATTTGATAAGTTGGTATAAACAGACTTAAAGGTCAGGAGATGATAATATGAGTGTCAGGGTCATCTAAACACAGTAGTTGATGAAATCACCTAGGGAGAGCATATAGGTGGCATATAGCAGAAGACTAAGCAGAGGAACTATTCAAGAGCAAGCAGAAAAAGTCAGAGGATCGGACAGGGAACAATGTCATAAAAGCTATGAGTAGCATTTCTAAAAAGAAATGTTCAACAGTGTCAAGTACCTTAAAGATTTAAGACTGCCAAGAAGACATTGGATGAGAAATTAGGTCGTTATTAGTGTTCAATAGATGTCAAAAAAATGAATGCGTTGACACATGAACTTCCTAACTATATATGTAGGTTATTTCATGTTCTTGCAGGGACTACTTATACTAACAGAAGAGATCACAGAGAAGTTAGGGCAGTTCCGAAATCTATTGAAAGACAAAAACGGTAGTTGGGGATAAGAAACATCAAGAAAACACCGGCACATACCATAAGTAAAGTTCTTAGTGAAAACATTGAATTTTACTCTTAACTTCTTGTTCCTTAGAAATCCTTCTACATGTCCCAGTTTTTTCTAAATACCCATTCTTGTGGCTTTTGCAAAACTGTGACTTGTAGAACATCTGGGAGTATCTAAAAGGGCAAAAGAAGGCCAGTTGTGCATAAGTAAGAGTACCTTGCAGTGCCTACGTTTTTTAGATAGCCCTTGCCTCTTATCTCTTTCTGAGCACAGGATTTTCATTCATGTATCCACAAGTGTACATTGAGTGCCCATTATGTGCCTGACACTGTACTAGGCACCGACCATTGGGTGTAGCCAGCACCATCGTTACTACCAAGGACTCGGTCAGATTCATTGTGGTTCATTTTGGAGAAATACTAAACAAATATTCAATTTTCTGATGTGGACACACAGCTACTTAGAAATGAATTGTCTTTTGAATTTTAAAAATAGAACAGCTATTGTTTTATGAGTTATCATATCATGGTTTGGGGCATGATGTCATGTCAGACTGCTGGATCCATTTCTTATTTTAGGGTATAAAGTAGCCGACTCCAGGCATGGAGACATACGAATGATGAAAACACCTCAGGAAAAATACAGACAAATTCTATTGTTAATAAGTATGAATGGATATCTCCTCCTGAGAAGGCCATCCTTAAAGATGCATCCTTTAACAGAAAATAATATGAAAACATTTATAGTTTTCAGGGTCAATTAGCAGCTCTCTTTTCACCTTGGCAGGAAATGTCTAAAGTTTAAGTGACCATTTTCATCTTGTCAACACACTTCATGCCACTTTCTTTGTTCATCTTTCAAAATCTGGAAGCTTTTATAACCCTATTCACAGTTTGTAATTTGCTGAAGACAGGAATCCTCTTATACACTGTGTGTTATAAGGTGGCAAAGATGACATTTTAGTTTTGTGTCTCAACTAATAAAGGGTTCAGTCCCCCATAAGGAATTATTATTATGTTCACAAACAAACAACAAACTGAGGATGATAGGGGTACCTGTGTGAGCAAGGCTGATGGTGGACTGAGGTAGAGAGGAGGGAAGGGAACAATTGCTTTACATATGCTTTACCTATGTTTCTATGTTCCCAAAATAATAACGACCTGAACTGGCAACGTTGTAGTGAAATTGCCGTATCTTCTATTGACAGTTGCAATATAAATTGGCACAGCTCTTCTAGAAAGCAATTTGTCTGTATGTTTCAAAGCCTATAGATATGTTACCTTAGTGTTTACACTACTGGGAACTAATCTTGGGTCAGAAACTAATCCAAGAGAAGAAGAACATCATCTATAGAACTATAAATGAGAAATTATGAGGGCTTAGTAAGGCAAGGGCTGTGTGAACGGAGAAGATTTAAGAGATTCAAGAAGTGTTAGAAGGTCAATTTGACGGAATCAGGTGATGGAGAGGATGGGTGGAAGATAAGAAGGTGAAGAAGAAGAGAGAGCCTAGAATGACCTCCAGATTTCTGACCTGGAAAACTGTCTTAGCTCACTCATTGAGAAAGAAACTGCAAGGAGAAAAAAAATACTGGAAAAGTTGCAAAAGTTTTGCATTGAGAACCATTGTATTTGAGAGTTCTTGGTGACAAAGTGAAGATGTTGAGTAGACAAAAATATAGGTCTGGGATTAGAAGATATCCAGACTGGAGATATAGATTTGAAAGTCATAAGTGGATATCGGGAAGCAATCCAATAAAAGAAATAAAAAATATTTTTATTGAATAGAATACTAGTACACAATAATAATTGTGAGGGCTATGTTGAGTCTTGGAAAATTCTCATGATATAATGTTAAGTAAAAATTGAGAATAAAATGCATCTCTGGTAAGATTATAATTCATATGCATGAGGAAAAGGACTGAATGGAGACAACAAAAGTGAAAATATTATAATTTGAATGGATAGTAGGATGTGAAATGATTTTTCATTGATTTGCTATTAATACTCTCGTCACTAGGTGCAATAAAAATAACTTGAAAGCATTCAAACATGCTTAACCTATGTGTGGATATAGAGTTATAAAACTGAGGAATTTGCTTAGAAGCAATTGATTTTTAAACCATTTCATTTAATAAAATAAAACTTTAGATAGACGTAACATATCTGAAACAGATCAAAATGGTGCAACATCATTTGGAGCGTTGGTGGCGTCTATACCCACTTGTTTCCCAGCCCCTCAAGCATTGCTGTCACTCAGTAGATGAGGGCCGCCATTTGAAAACCACTCAGTCAGTGCTATGCGGTTCTCACATAAAGGTGTGCGACCCAGAGGTCAACCAACAAAACTCAAAGCTGGATCAACTGTCAGGCTGGCAGTTTTTTAGCTATTTAGTTTCTATCTGAAAATTTTCTGCTTTGCTTTCACACTTCCTGTCAATTAGATCAGATGAGATGGCTTTGTGGGGTAGATTTTACTAGTGAAATCTCAAACTTGAATCTCATTTTTCTCCCCAAATACTACCAGACTGCTGTATTGTTATTAAAATGAAAATTTTACAATGGCATTCTTGGAAGGTATGGTCATTCTTTTGTACTTCATGATAACTTTTTCTGTGATTTATTGAGTGCATGGCCGAAAGCTTGACCCTTTTGTTCTAATTAGAATTGCCAGATACAATATAGGAGCTCCAGTTAAGTTTGAATTTCAAATAAACAACGAGTACATTTTTAGTATAAATATGTTTAGTATAAGCATTTTTAGTATAAATATGTCCTATACAATTATTACTCACTGTTTATATGAAATTCAAATTTAACTGGACATTCTGTTTTTTTATTTGCTAAATCTGCCAACCTAGTCCCAGTATTAAGAAGGTACTTTTATTCTAATATTCGAGACCTAGTGACAGTAACCACAAAACAAGAGTGGCTAATGAACACTTGAAATGTGGCTAGTCCAAATTGAGATGTGCTGTGAGTATAAAATACACACTAGGTTTTGAAGACCTAGTATTAAATAAAAGAATGTAATATATTTTATTAATAGTTTTAATATTGATTACGTGTTGAATTAATATTTTGGATAGCTTGGGTTAAATAAAATATATATTCAAATTAATTTCACCTATTTCTGTTACTTTTTTAAATGTAGCTACGAGAAAACTTAAATTACATTTGTGGAGTACACTATATTTCTATTGGGTGGTACTGATTCTCTAGACCTAGGGGAAATTCTGGTTTTTAGCTGATTTTTTCTTGCGGAAGATATTTCCAAGAAGGCTAATAAATACCTTCAGCACAGTAGGCTGCATAAAAGTTGTGCAAGATTTCTACAAAACGAACTTAGCCAACCTAAACCGAGAAAGAGGAGAGTATTTCTCCATGTTAGTGGAAGTAGTTTAGTTTGATAAATACTATTGGGAGGGTTAGTTCTTGTAGATCAGAGAACGCATATGTTCCGTGCACGAATTAATATAAAGGGTGTGTTATACCTTATTGCTGTTTCTCAGCAAAGCACTGACTGTGCTGATATCTTTGTGATTTCAAAGATATATGTAATATTTCCTCATGGAGTTCCATCATTACTCATTGGTGTTTAATTCTGTTTAGTGAGGTTAAAGAATCTTTATCGTGGACAGCTAAATTTGAAAGAAATCACGATGTATTCTAAGGTCAAGGTTCATGTCAAAACTAATAGTAACTGTCCCATCTGCCTGTAATGTACTTTCCAGAGAGAGGCCCAGATGTCACTCCTAGTGTGTTCAGGTTTCTGTTCAAATGTCACCTCTTCAAGAGGCCCTTCCCTGCCCGTATCATCAAAAATAGCACCCTGTCACTTCCCCACTCTACCCTACTTTATTATTTTTTTCTTAACACTATAACGTTCTATTTTCTTTCATTTCATCCTTTATTGTACTAAATATCTTAAATTGTATTAAGTAGTATATATTATGTTCTGGGTCTCCAGCTAGCATAAAACTTCACAATGACAAAATTGTTCACTGCAGTATCCTCAGAACCTAGAAGAGTTGCCAGTTCATAGGTAGGGGTTGTGACCCTGTGACTTTCTGATGATTCCTAGTATGTTTATTTCTTACTGTTTCTTGTTGCTTAATAATTTGTCAATATCTCACAAACAAAGTTTTAATTGATCTTTCCTACTTTGGAAGTCAGCAAAACATGGTTCCTGGATCTCTGCTCATTCACTTCCTCGTATTGGACGGCTCCTCTGAGTCAGGCACATGATAGGTGCTGGGAATACAGCAGTAATCCACACAGCCAGAGCTCCAGCCCTCAGCAAGCTTGCATTCCTATGAACAATCTCACTCTTAATGGCCTTAAGCTTCCTTTTTAACCTGAACTGCCAGAACATCGAGTTCATCATGTCTAAGTATGTATTGACAAACTTGTTTGCTACTTTTGAACGATATCAAGAAAATATGGAGCACTTGGTTTGCCCTGGGCTCTGTTCTCAGCTAATTATGTAGATTAACTCATTTATCCTCACTGTAGTATCACTACTATTATTATCCTCATTTTTCACATGAGGAAACTGAGGCAAAGAGAGGCATACAATCAGTAAGCGGCAGAACCAGAATTCAAATCAAGATAGGCTACGATCAGAAGTGACAGAATCAGAATTCGAAGCCGTGTAGACTAGCGCCGGAACTTTTTAACAACGTGGATACATGAGGTCCATGCAGCCAACTTTGTGTATTTACCAAAATATAACTACTGTTGACCTCGTGGTTGAAAGTTTAAGATCGTGAGTTATTTAATCTGGTTTGGACATGCAGTCAGTTTGGAATGTCCTATTATCTCTATTTTAGCATAGCCCAGTCTTACCCATTTTACAAGACTCAGCATGCTATAAAATCAGGGTCTAGTTAGCAAAACGGAAATGCCTCTAAGTGGTTCATAAAGAGGGATTGTTTGCATAGAGATGGAAGAGCTAAGAAACTAAACACAGCCTACAGGGGCAAGCCAGAGGTTGGGATAACAGGGAACTTCTAGCACTCTACGTCTGTAGGGATAGAGGGAGGAAGTGGGGTTACAGGAAGCTGCTAGTACTTTGGTCTAGAGAACAGTGGGAGGAGATGGAGTTACTATAACCCAGAAGCTGGGACCATCCAGTGAAAGCCAGAACCACGGAAGAGCTGTCTGGTGGGAGGTGGGACCAGGAAGAGACACTGTGGGAGAAAGAAATACATTGTCTTTTCTTCTTCAGGCCTTTATTCTTCTTCCAGCACCTTCCGCTGCCTAAGCCTACTGGAATTCATTTGTCAAAGGAGCCTGGGAAATGTAGTTTCCAAGGATACAGAGCAGGAGAACGGTTCTGCAGGCCACCAGATAATTGACCAGCATACATGAGGTGTCCTCTGAAGTCAGAACTCCCATGGCCCTTCCTTACTACCTCTCCTCTTTTGTGATATTGTGGATGTTAGAACAATGCTGGGCACACAGTCACTACTCATAGCACTTATTATGTACCAAAGTGTTGTGAGTACTGTTCATATAGGAACTTCTTAAATCCTCAAAAGAGCCCTGAAAAGTAAGTAAAACTATTACCCCATTTTGCAGGTGGAGAAACTGAGGCACAGTAGCTTCCCCAACATCACATAGTGAGTAAGTGGCAGAACCTGGATTCAAATCCAGGCTGCCCACTTCCAGTGGCCGTTCACCTAATCGTTGGGCTCCCCTGCCTCTCTGGCGACTTGCCTTTCTAATTCCCCACGCATCTAGCACAGGGCAGTGCATGTCCCAGGTGCTCATTAAATAGTGGTTTGAGAAACTGAATTCCTAATTTAATATTATGTAGTAGTCATTTAGATTCTTAAACTTTTATAATCACTTGGGTTTGCTTTTCAAACAGTTTTTCCATTTATTTTTTTAGGTTTCATTAGTTTTGTCTCCCATAATCTGACTCTCCATTTCTATGCTTTTTCATCTCTGTAGTGGAGTGATTTTTTTTGGAAGGCAACATTCATAGGGCCAGCTATCCAGAGATATCTTCTTTCGACATCGCCAATGTTATCTAGGATGTGATACTATAATGAAACCACCCCGCATTCTTGGGAACAGAATCGGTTTGATTCCTGGAAAGTTAACTTTAATGAGGCACAGGGTCTTAGAGCAGCTACTTTCTATTATCCGTCTACCATTGATGGCTTACTGTGTACTTAAGAAATTTTACATACATGATCTCTTTAATGCCCACAACTGTCCTATGAGAATTCTGATAAAATCTTTCAATGCATTGATTTTGTATCCTTTTTTGTTACCTATTCTTTTTCAAATATTATCATTTTCAAATTCAATATGAGGAACCTCAGGCTCATGTGCCATACCCAGTAAGTGGTAGAAAGGGGATTTGAACTTTGTATCAGTCTAGCTACAAAACTTACAAAGGTTTCAATGAAACTCGGTACCTTACAACACAAAAGCATGGAGAGATGAAGGAAATGCAGACGCTCCTTAGGATGCCTAAGGAGTGATGATGCTCCTTTAAAATGTACACGCTGTACACTGGTTTCACAAAACATTTTGGCCTGGAGGGTATGAGCAGTTCCCTTTAAATTCTTAAGAATGACCTCTTGTGACCACAAAGAGCAGAAGAAAGTATCTGAAGAGTGAATTTCTCTTAGTGAGCGAAACATTAATAAACATATATTTCAAATGTAATTGGCAAGTACATTTAATTAAGAAATTCATATCCCTCTCTTGCATTCTGGCTTTTCCTCCAGTTGGGTTTCTGTATATGACTGTGTTATGGAGACTGTGACTTTAAAAAATATTTTTAAAAAGCCCACAGTTAGCCTGTGAGCACGTTCCTATTCTGGCTCTGGTGCAAGACCTGAGTTTGACTAGGCTCTGTATCAAAATAAAATCCAGAGAGGCATTCCTAAACTTGGACCTTTTGTCCATGCGCACTTCCTGTTGACCGAGTGACAGACCTTCGGCTGGCCCATGGTCAAGCTGTTCACACAGAATAGGGAGCAGTGTTCTCAAGGGCAGCAAAATGTTGCAGCTGATTAAAAGTAGCATGAAATGCAACCAAAATTCCAGTTCTCCTTCCTTTTTGGGTTTGCTTGAGTCCAAAGGTCAAAAGGAAGACAGAACAGCTCAGTGTATTGGTTTGTAATTCTACTCCCACTATGGCTGAATGAAACAACATATTCTGATCCTTGTCTCATCAAGGAGTTCTTCAGTCTTCAATCTTGTCCCCTAAACACTGGCTTGTGTGAACATGCTATTAGCTGGCAGGGTCCAATTTCAATATTAGTGGTTACATTCAGTTTCGCTCCTCACAGTTGTCTATGCTGGGTATGAATCTGGAACTGCTGCCAATTTTCTTTGAGGGCATTTTAGTATCATTATCCCAGTGCTTATGCTATTATCTCTGAAGTGTTGTTTTCCAGCTATTTTCTGCCTCGAAAAAGACAGGGTGGTTTAACTATTTTATCAATGAAATTTGAGAGTGCGGTGTAGCTAATTCTTGACTTGTGATTTTCTTTATTTCACTACCTGGCCGAGGAAATGCTCTATATTTACAGTGAGAAGGCACCTTAAGGATCATCTAGGCCCTAGCTGTACAAGGTGTGTTCCACAGGTGAGCAGCCTGGGCATCACGTGGGAGCTTGTTAGAAATATTCCATCTTAGGCCCCACCCTGGAACTGTTGGTGAGAATCTGCATTTTTACAAGACCCTCAGTGTTTCATTGCAAATTAAAGTTGAAAAACAGTGATCTGGCCCAGATCCACAACTACAAATGCATCTTCTAAGCAGTTCTGAGAGGGGTTTTCTGGTCTCTTTTGAATACTTCCAATAATAGCAATGTCACTTTTGCAAGACTTGTTGGACCACTGAACTCCGCCTCATAATTTCCACACTTTGACCTTTTTTCTTCTCTTTAGAGAAAACAGAATAGGTCTAATATGGTCTTTCTACTATTTGAAGGTAGCTAACATATTCCCCAGCCCATCCCATCCCCTCTCTGCCCTTTCTCTGTCTCTCATTCTGTCTCTTTCAGTCCCTCCTAGCTGTCCTCCCCTTATCCCTCCATGTATCTCTTTTCATGCTAAGTACTTTTTTCTACCCTTCTTCACCTTGCCTGGTTTCCAAATTTTTCAGCAATAATGATTACTATTTTACTGAAGGACTCTAGTTGTCAGGTACCTCTTAACATGTGATATCTAAAATGGGATATAATATGTATTATATATTAATAAGAGTATTTTATCCTATGTGCTTGTAGAGAAGTACAGGGGACTTTTTGAATTATAGAATGGAGAGAAAGATGCTGCTGCTTACTCTGAAGCATTCAAAGGCATCCTTCTGGCGACTATCTGGCCACCGTGTCTAGGAGGATACAGTGAGTGACATCATCATTTCACAGGGTCATCAATAGGTAGAGTCCAAAAAGATGGGAAGCAGCTACTTAAATGAGAACTGTGCTAAGTTATGCTAAAGATACAGTACTAAAATACAGAATTACACTTTTCGCTTCTATTAGCCACACTCCTAACTTGAGTAGAAAACAAATTCTGGAATAAGCATCAAATGTTTATGAAAATTAAAAGTATAAAATGATCATGAACATGCAATTGATAATGTTCCTTGAGTTTCATGGGTAGTCTAAGTGATCAACCTCTTACATATCATAGACTCTTGAATAACATGCCTTACTATGACTGGTACAAACCTATCTAACAGCATTTAAACAAGTAAAGTTGAGAGCACTTTTTTCAGATCTAGTGCATTGCCCTGACATGGGTCAATTAAGCAGCAGAATCAGAGAATAGTTGGTCTGAATTCAGATATTTGCCGTGAAGCTGGGTCTGAAATTTTGCCCATCCCAGTCACCACCACCCAGGTAACTTGGAGATCAGTGGGTGTGAGGAGTCTCATAATTTCTAGTTAAAAGTCTGCTCTACATTTTTCATGTTTTGCATAAATCAGTTGTCCAGAAGTCCTAGGGTTTTACCACCTTTATTAACTATTGATTCTTATTTGGTAAAATGTCACTCAAAAAATAACAATTGATGACATTATTTTGATTTAATATAGAGACATTGCCTGATTTATAACTAGAACTTCCACATAGATATACCACGTATGATCTTCCTGTTAAATTTTCAGTGTCTTTCTTTTTTTTTTTCAAGCACTCAAGCACTGGCAATTGCCTTCACAATCATTATTGCAAGGATAAACAGATCAGGACAAGTAATTAAGAAATACTAACCATTTCTGAAACTTTAAAAAATGCAAATAAGTTTAACAAATACCTTTCTTTTAAGTGGTATATATGGTACTCTATCTCCTAAAAGATTGTACCAACCACAGTAACACACATTATTCAAGTATATATGATATGTAAGAGATTGATTCTTAGACTAGTTATACTTTTAATTTTCATAAGCATTTATGCTTACTCCAGAATTTGTTTTCCAATTCAAGTATCTTTTGGCTTAGAGATGCAAAAACACCTGTATGATAGAGTACCATATTGAAAATGTCTGAAAACTTTGGAATATTGCTCTGTAGAAAGTTTTGATGGTAGAATAGTCATTTGCTCTCCTGTTCTCTTTGAGAAATAAAAAATAGAATCTGGCATTGATTTGCTGCTTATATTTTAGGATTGACAGTGAGAGTGAAAAACCATGAGCTTATGGGACTGTATTTATTGATCTAAGGCAATTCCTTAGACCAGTGTATGTGTGCTCTGTGGTAGAAGACTCTGAAATCATATCATAACTGAGACCTTTCTCATACACAGGATCTAATCTTCTAAATAATGTCTGTTAACTGCTAGAAATAACACAAATATAAGTTATAACTATGTGGGTGAAAAGGGATAGAGAGATACCAAAGTTGTAGGGAGAAAGGAAGAAACAGATGACTGCTAATTTTCATATATAAATTTTTATTAATTCACAGATTTGGTATTTTTGAAAACGCAAGAAGCCATGAAAAGGCATTTTATCATTTTAACTGCCTTATTTAATATAAATCCAAAAAAGAACTTTCTGTTATGAAGAGAGCATAAACAGGAATCAAGAAGATAGAGTGTATACATCCCATAGACATTTGGATTTTTTTAATTTAAAGTATAGCATACACTAATCAATTTCAAATTGTTCATAAAGGCCATTCCACTGGGAAACAGTAGTTAAACGTCAGGATCACTACATATGTGGGTGCTTCAGAGAGGTTTAAGAATTAATTCCCTAATTGTATTTCACCAAAAAAATGGAAATTTACAGGGTTTTTTTCCTATTTTATGGGCTAGAAGCACAAACTCATAAATAGTGTCTTTGTAAAATTAGAGATTTTGTGAGTAAATGGGATGTATGGCAGTGTTTGTAAAATTCATTAACCCTTATAAATGCAGATGGGTAATTATTGGAAAAGAAAATAAAACATTTGAACAGAACCAATGCACTGCAGGGTGGATGGAGAAATGATTTGACTGACCAACACTCTAGGTAGGGTGGACGGTATGTTTGTTGGATAGTATGTAAATACTTTTTTCATCCCAACGTATCTCATTTGCTCATGATGTTTCCTCACCCTCTGCTGGGCTTCCCCTGCCCTGTACACTCTTGGAACTTATTCTTTCATCTCAAAATCCTCCTTTTCTCAAAATACATCCAAGCTGACCCTATCCTGTACCTAGATCCAGTGCCTTTCCCCTCCTAGGCTGTTTGTTCTGAGAAATAAATGCAAGTTCTTTGTCTTTTATAAGATTTACAATAAATATTCTTATAGAAATTAAACAAATGAATTCTGACAATAGCTAAAATAGCACATCATAAACTTTTCAGAGTCAAATGATATAGACCAAAATCAGAATTGTAAAATTTTCACCCCAGAAATTTGAATGTGTTGAAGTAATAGCCACAAAAGAAAACTCACAATGATAAAATTTGATAGGGAGTAAAAAAAAATGTAATTTGTAAAATTTGCATGTAAAATAACTGACCCAGGAAATAATTTCAATGAAATTAAAATTAAAATACTTTGATGCTAAGTATCAAAAATTGATGAGATAAATAACTTGGCAAAATGCAGGTGATTTTGGAAAGTACTTTATGAAAATTCTTTAATGCTCTGATCTAAATGAGTGTATCCATAACCCTGAAATAAAAATGTCTTGTTGGTCCAAAAATGGAGTCTAAATGGTGGAATCAGAATGCTTTTTACTCTCAAGAGCCTAGTGAGTTGTTCTTCTTAGGGATACTTATATATATATATATATTTTTTTTTAAAGATTTTATTTTTTCCTTTTTCTCCCCAAAGCCCCCCGGTACATAGTTGTATATTCTTCGTTGTGGGTCCTTCTAGTTGTGGCATGTGGGACGCTGCCTCAGCGTGGTTTGATGAGCAGTGTCATGTCCGCGCCCAGGATTCGAACCAACGAAACACTGGGCCACCTGCAGCGGAGCGCGCGAACTTAACCGCTCGGCCACGGGGCCAGCCCCGGGATACTTATATTTTTACAGAAGTCAAAGTTTGAATTTTGAGAATTTAACAAAATGAAAATATAACCATGCCCTCCAACTGAGGGAGGGAGAAAGGGAGGCTGAATATTTTGTGGCCATTACCAGGGAACGGGGATCCATTCTCTTCTACTCAAAGTGCAGCCTGCAAAACAGCGGCATCAGCATCACCCGGGGCTTGCCAGAAATGCCGAATCTTAGTCCCAAATGAAATCTACTGAATCAGAACCTGCATTTTTAACAAGATCCCTGGATGATTCCTATGCACATTAAAATTTAAGAAGCGCTATTCTGTTCTAATGCTACATAAGACAGCTTCCAGCGTGAGCTTCACCTCGATTGTTTTCATTTGTTTGTTTAAACTACAGATTGCATGGTGATACCACCCACCTTTTGCTTGTACAAAAGGATATGTCTTTTGTTCCTCATTTGTTCTATTTTCCACTTCATTTGTGAGGAGACATAAACAATGTAATTTGAAAAGAAAACCTTGCGATCGGTTTTGGAGCTGAATTTTGTAGTTAGGATATTTATAGAATAAGAGATGCCGATGTTCCACATCCTCTGTTACAGCTTCTGATGTTTTTGTTGCTAAGAAGTGTCCTTCCCTTGATGTTTGAGCATCTCAAGTGTTCTTGCTGAGGCAGCAAGGAAAATGCAATTCTCTGCTTGTGCAGGATGTTGTCCTGGTAATGAATATGATGATGCTAACCCTCAATCCTCTCAGCAGTTATCAAATTTGGATACAAACTTTAGGAACAAAAATAGAACTTGGACCACTAGAGCCTGAACTACACTTGGCTGGCTCATTTGGGGATCATTGTAAACTGTCCTTAGTCACGTAGCAACTCCCTAGTATTTCCCCTCTTTTTCCATTACTTGTACATTCCTCTAGAAGCCGAGTCAACTAACTATTTTGGTCTCCAGTCCATTTATTCTGTTCCTTGGAATAACAGAAAGAGTGCCATACTGAGTCTTGGGAGGCCTAACTTAGTATAGTGTCTGCTAATGTTGCAGACCTTCAATAAATGTTAGTTCTTTCCCTCTCTCCTATTAATAATAATTAGATACATGACTTTGAAGTACTGTTTAACACTTTTAGCCTTCATTTTCCTCATTCTACAAAATGAGAATGAGGCTGAAAGACCATATATGGATAGGGTTCCATGGATCTATTATTTGTGGTGCTTTTCCGGTTGGTGTTTCCTGACACAGGAGTCCCTTGGACTACCAGGATTTGATGGAGAGGCCTTAGGTGCCATTCTGAGTCAAGGGGAACTGAGTGAATGGGGTCCAGACTCCCTGCTTCCCACACTCGATCCCCTGCACCTGTTGTACATACGTACTCCTGTTCGTCATAAAATTTTGATTGAGAAAAATTTCCAAGCTCTTAAAATATAAGTATGAGACCTGATTCTCTAAGACATAAAAATAACTGATAGTGCAAAACACATCAAAATCACTCTAACAGGAAGCAATAGAACACATTTATGCATATGGTCTTCTAGTCTTCACTTTGTGCAATGACAAAAATCACAGAAGCCTGACTCCTAAAAAAAATTTTGCAAAAATTAAGCCACTGGATAGCTATATAAGTTTCCTGTCTGGATTTTGGGATTTCTATTTAGATTTCATTTTAAAAGTTACTACCTCAAAGGCTTCTGATGATTATTTTTCTCTCAGGTGCCTTTTTCTTATTTTGAATTTTTAAATGGTTATGTCTTATGCCCATCAATCATGAAGTCATCACAAGCCAGAAGCATTTAGGCCCAAATGGTAGGATTAGATATCCCCATGCTAGTTTCATTTTAATGCAGTTATTTTTAACTACTATTATTTATTTAATTCTCCTTTTGGAGTTTATACTTTTGCTCACTTCTTGCTCTGGAGATTAAGAAAATCTGTTTCTAATCTATTCGTTCTGCCAAGCATTAAGTACCCTGTGATTAAGAAGCCAAGCCAGTACGTACCAAGTGTTTCTTAATCAACATTATGGGTCATTCCTTAAATCACTCCTAAATGTGTTGTATTTTCATGTTCAGTTTATTGATGGAAATGTAAATGCAAGAGTAATTAAATGCCAGGGCTCAAATTAAGAAAAGAGGCCAGGCTGATGTCTTTGGAACTTCATGGGTTAAGTTCCCTATCTATCTTACTATGTTACATGCCATCTTCACATAATATTTCCTGCCACCTGTAGATGCAGCAACTGTTTCAGAAAGACATCGTTTTTCTTCTCCTCAGCAGTCTGAGGACAAAGGTCACATTCCAAATCATCCTGAGCCAGCCTTTACCGCCAAGCTCATTCTTTTAAACTCAACCAGTTATCCTTAAACAAGAAATGTGAAATTTCTGCAGACAGAAAAGAAAGTCTGTCTGGACACCTCTGCCTCCTCAAGTGGGCAACTAAGAAGTAACTTTTCCCTTATATTTGTCTTGGTTGAGTGAAACAAGGCCACTAGTTAAACTCATTTTTTAAAGAAATATCTCTTTTTGTAATTTATATAAATTCATACTCTGTAATAGAGAAAAAGAATAAAAATATTGTCTTTCTTATAGACATGTCTTAGGTGGGGGATAACCCATATCTGTTAAACGTGAGAAATTTTTTTCTAAAGATTCTCTACACCTTGAGTTAGCATTAAGAGATTTAAGATGGCCAGTTTCAGATTTATAGATTTTGTTGGAATTAGTTTAACCTCTGGGATCATGAAGATATTTAGCAGTAGGAATTTAGAGGAATTTATTTCAGATCTTCTACATGGTGACAAATTAATTATACTTTAAACAAGCCTTGATGATCCATCAACCTTCAAGAATGGTCCCACTGCTTTCAGCAGCACAGCTGACATATTATCCACTCATATTATATGTCATCAGGCAAACTTGGTGAAGAATTATAACTGTAACACATTAATTAGTTAAAAGTTTTTTTTGATGAGAGGGATTATTGATTAAATGGAAGTATGTGAAGAAAAGAAAGCCCAGCACAAATTGAGAAAATAAAAATCCAGTCAACAGTATGATATATGTTGGCAGCTGGTTTTATGGGAAGTGCCAAACTAAATATCAAAGGTGTATTTTATTCCTGTGAGTGAAACTTGCTGCAAATAATGAAGCAATTTAGCACACAGCATACAAGATCATTTACCTAGTGGTTCTCTAGTAAGGATAGTCCATTGTTAGACGAAAGAGTTCATATGTTTTTGCTAACTTTCCTTAGGGGTTTTCAGAGCCATTCTGAATTAATACAATAGAACACATCTGCTTTAGGTAGCAAAGATATTTGTGTTAGAGATGGGGATGACTATATCATGATAAACATTTTACAAATGTCACTTAATGCTTGTTTTAATCTTGAAAATTTGTGCGAGATCGTAAATGCATCATTCTGTAATTTCATTAGCTGAATTTTAAGATCATTTCCATTACAAGTTTTTCATTACATCCCATTGCTAACAGTCTTTGACTATGGTAAAAGAGGAGCTAATTGCCATCTCCAGTAAATTCATCTTGCCCTTTGGATATGCGGTTCTCCTGATTAACTTTTTCGACCCCCCGGAGATCTCTGAAGATTCAAGGTAATAGAGTTTCCTCAGATATGGACTCCTCAGAAGTGGAGTTTGGCAAAACCTAGTCTACATCATAGCCCCTTCTACAAACTTCCCTCTGATGCTCTAGTCATAAAGAATTTGTGAGACCACCCATAAAACAGATGTCATCTAATAGGGCATTTAAGTATGAGATCAATGGTTGATGTCATTGCTCTTTTTTTTATTGCTAATAAATAGCATTGAATTGCAACTGATCAAGAGATATTCAGCATGGTGGGTGTGGATGGCGTGACTCATCTCATGGGCTAATTTAAAATTCAAACAAGGATTCTATTGAGTTAGTTCCCTCTTGCTAGTTAAGTGATGTACTTGTCATCTATACATAGTCTACTGGTTTTTGTGTCAGCAACATTTGAGAATGAGCATTTGATGATAAGCAACAAATAGTTGCTGTAATCGTCTCCAAAGTGTACTAGTCTTATTCCTCTTTAATTCTCATCTGAAGCTTTGAATCTTTACAGAATTAGCCAGATCTATATAGTCCTTCCAAGGAATGACCTTTGAACCTCTTAACAAAAGGGAATAAAAGGTTCTGGAAAGTTAACATGGTTGGTGGTCTCAAATTTCCTTCTGATTTGTATTATTTTCCCAAATAGAGAATATCTGGGAAAGGCAATGCCATGAATTTCTTGTTAGGCATGCATGTTCCACACATAGACAGTAGGAGCCAAGCAGTCATTTACAGTCATCTCATTAACTGGAAGCATGGCGTTTAAAGGAAAGAAGTTTTGTGTGTGTGTGTTTGTTTTTCAATAACCAAGTGATGCTTGCACTTATAATATGCTAGATCAGCAAATTTTAATTTTGTCAGAATGGTCAAGAAAAGAATTGCTTTCAGGATTACTGAATGATTATTAAGACTCCTCCTCTACCTTCCTTATCATTTCCACGATGTGTTACATCCACTTTGTTGTAGTTATGTGTTCTGTTCTGATAGTTACTGATTTGAAACATATGCTATTGTAACTAAGCCATGATCTCTGTCATATTTCACCACCGTAACCTTACAAGGGCTAGGAAGACTTGGAGACATGTCAGAAGAGCTTACCAACCTCGTCCATTAGCCATGCTGCACAGCAGTGATGCAGAAATGAGCTGCAGATTCCAAGTAGCATATTGACTGTGTGATTTATTTGTTCGCTGGGCAGGTCAATTAATTATTTCAGTGCCATGCCACCCTAAATTGTAAATAGAAAGAGAGAAAAAATAAACTGTCATATTCCGCACCTGTCTTTCTTACCACTCAGGATGACAAAAGCATTTTCTCCCCTGAATGCAGGTGATAACCAGAAATGTGAGGATTGGGCTGAACTAAAAGTTGTCGGTCAGTGGGTCTCAGGGATGCCGTTTGAAATGACTTTAAAGATATTGTACTAATGCTTTCACAACCTATAGGTGCTTGAGAAGGTGTTTGTCTTTGTCGGCTGCTATAGCAAAAATCCCATAGACTGAGTGGCTTAAACAACAAACATTGATTTCTTACATTGCTAGAGGCTGGGAAGCCCAGGATCAGAGTGCTGGCAGATTTGGTGTCTGATGAGAACCCTCTTCCTGGCTTGCACGTGGCTGTTTTCTAGTTGTATCCTCACCTGGCAGAGAGAGCCAGCTCTAGTCTCTTTCTCTTCTTAAAAGAACACTTTTAAGTGTCTCAACCCGCAGGTCCCCATCTCCATCATGGAGGTCCCACCCTCAAGATCTCATCTGGACCTAATCACTTCCCCAAGGCACTGCCTCCTAATACCATCCCACTAGGGGTTAGGGCTTACACATATGAATTTGGGGGGATACAAACATGCAGTCCATAACACGATTATAAGGCAAGGAAAAGGAAAATAATTCTTATTTCATACTTGCTGTAACATATGATTCCTTTCTTGGAAGCACAAGGAATGACAGCTTTCCCAAATTTCCAAATTGATTTTAATTGGTTATTGTATTAATAAAAAAGAGAAGATAATTCTAGATCTTTTGCTCGGTAGAGGAGGAATGGGATAAGAGGTAAGAAAGATAAAGCTGACACATGGGGAAAAGTGGCTAAAAGATAGCTTTCTATTAAGAAATGAAGCATCTAGATTATTCATCACTGAATTGCTACCCCTATAAACTTTGCAAATAATTTCTCTGTTTCCCAATTTGAAAATATATTTATGTTGGCAGAATGGGACCGCTGGCATGTTTTTTTAGTTCAAGTGGAATTTGAAATGGTCTGTTAGGATCCTAACTTTGGCCCCAAAGGCTCTTTCCTAGGTGAAATACTATTTTATTTTCCTTGGAAAGAATAAATATTTTAGTAGAAGAACATTCTGGCTTCCCAATCTGCCCCTTTGGCAACAGCAGTATGAAGTCAGTGTATGCTGTTGAATACCATGAGATCTTAAGAAGTTACCAAATACCTTCGACTAAATTGCATGGAGGAAAGTTGTTTCAGGAAACTCTTGTGCCATCTTCACAGGAATCACTCAGGAGTCCTCAAGAAAACAAACTCTGCCTCTGATACTGTGAGTTTGAATCTTTTCCATTTCATCTTCACATCGTGACTCATGACTGACTATTAATACATTGCACGGCAAGTGTTTCAAGCCTTCTGTTTGGTTTGTGTGTCTGTGTGTATGCATCCAAGTTTTACAAAATTTGAAAATCAGGGGACAGGTAATTCTATGATACTTAGGAAAATAGACCATACCTACAATGTTAACCCACTGTATATGCTTAGCTCTAAATGTAATGCATCATTCACATTCTGGGGCAGCTTATCACACATCGTAGCAAAGCATTATAGACTTACACTAGATTTTTACTTAAGGAACATGAATAAGTGTGGGTGCATAGATAATCAGCCAAGTACTGGAGCGTTTATGTTGCAATCAAGTACAGAAACACATAAATTGTTTTGGCCTCTGTACAATTTATGTACCCTGGATTTTCCCACAAAAGATTTGAGGTGACTTACAAAAGAATATGCTTTACAGCGAATAGAATAAGCTTGAACTAGAAACAGAAAACCAAGAGCATTGACAGGAAGTGGAAGGAAATATACACTGTTATTGAATGCTAAGCTTCCTGTAACCCAAACAAAAAGGGACACAAAGAAGTAACTTCATTATCCTTATTATAACTGAGGAAGTTCCTCAGGAGAGGCTAACATTTTTCCTGGCAGAAAATTCTAAAATAAATGTTCTTAATTTATTTAAGAATTGCTTAGAAGCTGGTGAGCTTGAATTTGTCTGGTGCTTAAAAGCAGTACTATGGGTAGATTTATGTTTCAAAATTACAGACTTTGGACTTTTTCAATATTACTTTTATAAATGCCATCTTATTATAAAGAGAGGATAATAAGCAGTAAGCGGTTCGCTTTAGTCGACTTAGTAGTTGTGGTCACTAAAAGCACATGCCGTCCAGGAGGCAGGACAGTTTTGAGCCAACCTGGATTCATACCCAGCTCTGTGTCCTTGGTCAGTTTTTATGACCTCTGTGATCTTGAGGTCTTTGTTTTTCATCTATAAAATAAAAATGTTAAATTGTATGTTTATTGAGATTATATGACAGAATACATCTAAAATATCTAAGATTATCACAGTACTGTTTCCAACATTGATGTTAAAGATGGAAAAAACCCACTTTCCTCATTTTTTATGCTTACTTTCCCAATGGTCACTAATTTTAACTTGCATAATAGCGGAATAAAGGACACAACTGAGTGAATATAATCACAGAAATTATGGCTGAAGTCTGGGCTTCTGACTCAGGTATTTCCACTCGGCAGGCAATCCCATAGTTATTTGGGACCTGCAGGAAATGAGTTTTTATGGATATGTGGGATTTCAAAGCTGAGGATCTACCCCTTTGCAAACAAAACATACTATTGTTTCAAAAAATAAAGGTAACTATTCATAATGAAAATCTTTCTCAAATTGGATTTCACCCTTTCTTGCTTTTTAAGGGAAATATACCAATTAAAAATAAACTCTTATAGCAATTTAGGACTCTTAGACTTTCTTCTGCTTTAATGCCATGCTAGCTTTAGGATGCTTTGCGGTCACTGGAATGTTTGTCTTACGCAAGTAGCCCCAGCCTCCTGTGCATTTGGAATTTGTGAATCACATGGTTCCTTTTATCAGCCCTGTGGCCCCTTTAGCCTCTTGTAGTTTATTACCTCTAATGTGCTCAGGATTTGAAAAATCAGATAACCAAGGTAATTTTAACTGTGAGCGAAATAAGAATAAGTAGAATCTGGTTGTGTAGGTATCAAGTACCTGGGTTTTGAATACATGAACTCTGTGCCTTGTCTGTAGTTCCTTGGAGCTCTGTTTGACTTAATTGCTGGTTTTCACTGTGTTCTGAAAAGGTGAAATGTTATTCTATTTTCTCCCAGAGTTATTAAAGACTGACAAGACATCGAGAGTGCCCCACACGCACAGAGTTCGAAGTCATTAAAATTCTTGAATACTTGAATATTCAGTTATACTCACTAATAGAGAATCACAGCTCTTTTCTCTAAGTTTACTTTGGAATATTCTCAAGAGAAACTGTTTATTCCTTAAAGAGTTTGAGGGAAGGAACCTTTCATCTTCTCCATAGGTTGGTCAAAGGTTTAGCAGCGCTCATCACTTAAGCATTTTTCCCTATGTCTCAAATAAATGCCTCTTGGTAATAATCTGTCCCTTTCCTTTGGGTTTCAATTGCAGTGAAAATGAAAGACATTCTAAAACAACCCCCAAAATGCTTTAAATTAACTGTTAAATATCTTTATGCTTTAGTTTTCATTTCAGCTAAATTACACAAGTCCTTATTTGTCCATAGGCCATACTTTCTAGCACTTTGTAAAGGGGATATCTTTATTTCCCATTATTCCTGAAAGATAAATTGACTTAAACCAGGAATGAGCTTCCCACATGACAAACTGGAAGAAGAACATAGCTCTTATACGTTCCCTGATAGATATGACTACAGAATTTTCTCTTTCTTTTCTTTCTTTTTTTTTTGAGGAAGATGAGTCCTGAACTAACATCTGCTGCCAGTCCTCCTCTTTTTTGCTGAGGAAGGCTGGCCCTGAGCTAACATCCATGCCCATATTCCTCTACTTTATATGTGGGATGCCTGCCACAGCATGGCTTGATGAGCAGTGCGTACCTCAGCACCCAGGATCCGAACCGGTGAACCCTGGGCTGGCTAAGCAGAATGTGCCAACTTAACCGCTGTGCCACCAGGCTGGCCCTGAATTTTCTCTTTCTTTAATTTAGTTGTGTGTTACCTTTATTGAAGTTCACATTAGGCAGTTAATTTATTTCTTTTCATTTGACTCTGCTGTATAAGACTGTGTATTCTGTGGAACATTTGTTTGTTAACAATCAATAGTTCCACCTAATCTTTTTGTTGTGTTTGTAACATATTGAGTAGTATCTAGAATGCTTCTCCCAGTTCTCCTACCAGCTAACATTTACTGTGCTGCTAATCTGTGCTGAGCACCAAGATCAAGGTTTTATGACGATCTCAGTATAGCTCCATCGTAACTCTCTGACATAGGTAAAGTTGTAACCCCTCTTTTCAGATGAGAAAACTGAGGCTGGAGATGTTAAGTTACCTGCCTCAGTTAGCAAGTAGACCTGAGAGCCAGAATTGCATGCAGGTAGTGTGGACTTACCTCTTCATGCCAGTACACATGGCTGTGGGTCTGGGTTGATGCCTGGGAGTAGAAAAATGTTATCTACACTCATAATATTTCTTTCAGAAAGAGTAGAAATGCAGCTTTAGGCTCATCTCCATTTCACATAGGGATCAATTTCTTCACAATCTGTGAAGTTTCTCAGAAGTCTTTCCCTACTCTCCCAAATTGCATTATTACTCTCTTGCAAATGCTGGCAACCAATCTTCACTCAATTGCCAGTACTTGCACATGATCTCAGGGAAATGAGCTGAGAAATAGACAGAAAACTTTATAGCTATTGTGTGGCTCACAGGGACATCGACATGGCCTAACCAAGTTTACCCTTGGTGTCACTTATAACTGCTTTAGGTGGGTGGGCCTAAATTTCACACTGTTAACCACCAAATGAATATAAAATATGGCTTTAAGTACTATCTATATGTGAAAAAAAACCCAAAATGAATAAATGTATTCCAAGCTCAGATCTCTCCCCAGAAGTGCAGCCTCATGTACTGCCTGTCACTTATTCTAACAAGTAGGTGGTATTCCCTGCCCAAAATCAAGAATTAACATTCCCGGTTTTTAAATGGCAAGAGAGGTGACAGTTTTCTCCCTGTTAAATACTCTGTTCCCTCTAATAAGTGCTGAGCCATTTCTAAGTTGGCTGACAGTTGTAAAGTTTGAATCATTCTCCCTTCCTCTTCTTTTACATTCCCCCAGGGGCATTTATGTCAAAGACTAACTTCTTTTCTTGCCTTTTGTCAAAAGATCAGAGACTCTCTTAGGTAATCTGTAAAATACTGTTCACTAGGCTTGGTAAAGGTAAAATTTAATAGTCCATGAGAGTTTTTAGAAGCAATAAAAATATATTTAAATGATTTAAATTTAAGAGAAATAATAAAGCATCACTATGTTCACCGAGTGGAAGAATCTTCTGGGCCGTGTCTCTGCTTTGACAGAGGGAGAGTTTCCGGAATGTGAGCAGAGGAGACAGCCCACCACATGGTGGGGTGGGGGGGGAGGGCAGGGAATAAACAGCTTGAAAACCATGTTTCTCCTTGATTTCTGAGAGATATATCTATCAAGTTGTGGATTAGAGGCAATTGTTACTATCAAAAGGTAAATCTAAGTCCTGCCACACATACTGGGCAAAGGTTTACATTTTCTAAACTCAATTTAAGGTAAAACCAGAAAAAGAAAAAACCAAAGCAAGAAAAAATGGCTAGCAAAAACTAAAATCCTCAAATGGTTTAGGTTATCTTTTGGAAAAATGCTTTGAGAAAAATCGTACATGCTTTGAGAAAAATCATACATGTTATGACAATTCATATTTACCAAATAAATAAAAGGACTCCGAAAGACTTAGTTAATTCTCTGCCTTGTCACAGGAAACGCTGCAATGCATTACTTAAAATGTGTTCTGTAATCTGATTTTTGAAGAAACTGTAAGATACAGAAGTATTTTTTCACTTTTCTTTATGTTCTAGAATAGCAGTAATATTCTTTTAAAGTAGAAAATATTCATAATTTTTGGAAGAGTTGAATATAATTGTTGGGAAAATAAAGAGATTGGAAGGATATTGGTGTCAAATAATTGTTCATCATCCTATTGATATTTAATAGTTTATTTTAATGATCATTATAGACAGAATGAATACTTTTTAAAAGTAGTGTACTTTTTTTATAATGCCAAGAGAATTATCAGCCAAACTGCCCTTGCTGCCCTAACACAGTGTACCAAAGAGGAAGAGAAAATCAATGAAATGCTGTCTTACACCGTAACCTTAATATTCTCGCCAGTTTGTAAAAGATGGGAGGTTAAAGATCATTAACTCAGTATTATTTTTGCCAGAGCTTAATATCATGTAAGGAATGATTAAAGTAGTAGAAAGAAAAATAGAGGAAAATAAGGAAGAATAAGATCTTGGAGATTATTTATTAATTTATTTTAATTTTTTAGAATTTTTCTTTCACTAATAATAAAATAGAGTTGGTCCATACTCTCTTGAGAAATCTTACAAATTTGGTTTTCTGGCAGATTAGATGTCAGGCAAAAAGCCTTCCTTGGATAGTTTTTATTTCAGAAAGTCTTTTCCTTGGAAACATTCAGATGTAGCAGAAAGATGACTAAATTGAGCATGCAGACACCTGAGTTGATTGCAGCAGTAATTATAAAATAGTCCTTACCTCAGTCACAGTCTCTGAATTTCAATTGTCTATCTGTAAAGCAAAGAGGTTAGGCCAAGTTGTCATGATTTTGTATAAGATTTACAGGGCTCTCCAATTACTAGGAATCCCACTCAAGAGAGTATTCTTAGATTAGAAAAAACAGGGAGGAAAACTGTGGGTTTGTGTGATGTGTGTATGTGTGTTTTGATGGTAGCCCATCATGACAAGACAGTGGTCTATATCCGTGATTGCCAAACATTTTCTATAAAGGGCCAGATAGTCAATAGTTCAATTTTTTGGCGCATACCACTAGATGTGGCTGTATGCTAATAAAATTTTATTTACAGTAAAAGGCAGTGGATGGGATTTGGCCCATGGCTGTAGTTTGCTGCCCCCTGATTATATGTGCTGGTGAAGGTGTGTTAACTGGAGCAACCCTTTGGGTGGGCAATTTTGAGGCCATATCAAGAGATTTTATGAAAGTGCGTGGCTTTTGACACTGCAATCTCACTTCTAGTAATTTATCCTAAGGGAATATTTGACAAATGTATAAAGATGTATCTACAAGGACATTTATTGTAACATTATTTAAAATAGCAAAAAAGGGGCAACAAACTAAAAGCATTTCAATAAATAAATTATATGTGGTATATATATTATGTGTAGTTTATTTATACAATGAGATACTACATATCCACTAAAACAATACCAGGTGTCTATATGTACTGACACGGTATAATATCTACAATACCTTGTTAATTGGAAAAGAAAGAAGCTATAAAACATTAAATACGATATTATTCTGGATTTTATGGATTTATCTCTGGATTATGAGATTAGAACTAATTTCATTTTCTTAATACTCTATTATGTTTTTGTGTATAGTATATTGCTTGCATAACCAGAATAAAAAACAATAAGCATACTTCAATTTGGGGAAAAAAATGTGTAATACTAGAAAGATTATTCACTTAGGAGGGAGCCAATACTTTCCATAAAATCTTAAAGTATCATACATCCCTGTAAATATTCTAATGCCTTTAGTTTAGTTTTTACAAAGTGGATTCAAACTCTCAAAGCCTCAAAGAAACAGGCATTTCAGCTCTGATTTGAAGAGACCATTACCATGCAACTCTCCTATAAAGGAGCAGCCTGCCGTATTTAACATTATAATACAGGCTTCTCTCAGGTTGTCTGAAAAAACAAGAAGCACAACAGAAAAACTTCTTATCTCTTTGCACCGTTGTGGCCACTGCCAATCGAGATATTCTTTGGTCTTTCTCAGAGAAGGATGTATTTCACAAGTCTGTTATCCAATATTATAAGATAAGTTATAGACTGAGTTCTTCAGGAATATAGAGAAAGCTTGGAAGGCTGTCCACATCCCCAGATCTGTGGCCTTTCCTAGTTTTTCTATTTAAACTATAAAATTAAACTCTCAATATGAACTCTTGTTTTATTACTCTTTTTTAAGTCTGTCCCGAAATGTCAATTTTCCCATGGAAAACTGTCCGATGGTTAGCAACAAATTGTACCAGACTGAAATATACTGACCAAAATCAATAATAACTTTTTAAGAAGGCTTTATTTAGTGCTTAATATGTTGCTGGCACTCTTTGGTGATATATACATATACCTTAGCTCATTTAATCTCATGACAACCCTAGAAGGTAAAGACTCTTATTATTCATTATTGTTCGTTTTACAGAAGAAGAGGATGGGGCACAGAGAGGTGAAATTTATTGCCAGAGGGTGCCCCGCTAATATGTGGCAGCTGGGATTCAAACCCAGGTAGACTGTAATAGAATTATTTCACTCTACTGCCTCTCTACACTTGCTCTGTAGACTCCATAGCTGTCTGACACTAATTTGAGATAAGTGTACATGAAAAATGGTAAAAAGGTAGTATACAAAATGGTTCCTCCTGAACAACATCTCACGTACATCTAAAAGAAACAAACAGACAAAAATCTGATTTGCTTACCTTAAAAGAACTTGAAATTTTATTCCAGTTCAGGAAGAAACAAGTGATTTTTGCGGAGACCTGAACTGAATTTTTGACAAAATGTAAATATATGTCTGGGCTAGTAGAACGATGGTGATGCCTTTCAGGTGGATGTTGTTTCACTAATTCAGAATGGCATCAGGCATACAGGCCATGCTTTGCTTAGGTACCAGTAATGAATGTTTCTTTCTCTGGAGTAGACTCTTCCCATGATGGAATTAAAGGCTTTCCAGGAGACTTTGACATCTCTTTCCTGCCTGAATCAGAGATAATTGACGACAGCCAGTCCATAATTTCTGAAGGCATTGCCTATATCTAGAAATCTTAGAAAATATCTTCAAATAGCAACAAATTGTACTTAATTTAGATGGCAATACTTTATTGTTTTATCTTTATTATAAGTGCTCTACCCCCTTCGAGTTTTGCACGGAATTTGCCCTTCTTCATCCTAAATGCCATTCAGAAAGTCATTCCATTACTGTGGATGACAATTTTCATTACACTATTGATCAATGTAGGTAATAACTTGCTTCTCATTTTCAGCAAGATCCTGAGCAGTTGGTCTGTCATTCCTCTTCCATCAATCACTTGCCACAGCCATTGTAAAATAAACAAAATCACGTCTCATTTTTATGACTTCCAGCCACTGAGAAAAGTAAGAGGAAAAATATAGAACCGTCCAATCCTTGATAGGTATTCTCTCTCTCTCTCTATATGTATATTTCATTACTGCTGAAGTATTTTTTTTTAATTCAGGGGTTTCACTGGCCACAATTGCAAGACACAAAATGATCACATCAAGAAAAAAAAATAAAAACTCTTAGATATTTTCAAGAAACCACTTGCCATTTCTTCTAGTCTGAGCCCTTTCAGAGAACAGTTTATGTAGATTTGCTAGAAGTAGAGTTAGGTCCCACTTCACTCATGGTTGCTAGATAAGCTTGTTTGTGGATTGAAATTTTCCTTAAAAAAGAAATCCAATCATAAAAATTTTATGCAACATAAGGAAGCTGTAAGTAGGGGTTCTTGTAAAGTTCTTCAAAGCTTTATAAGAAAAAGGAAAAGTGTATCAAACCAGAAGACCAACTAGGTTTCTGTAAACTTGTTGTCAAATGTCATTTGTTGGCTTCCAAAGTAGCCATTTAGTATTACATCTACCAACTGCCCAGTGCAGGTACTCTCTCCCCCGTCCTTAGCATCTAACTTCCATTCTGTAACCACTCCCCAAACAGGAAGAAGTCTTCTCAGTTTCCCAAGCAAGCTCTTTACACAATGTTTCCATCAGCAAGAGTGCAGAAAAAACAATAGCCAAGCACTAGAATATCAGACATTTGTTGAGACGTAGAATCTTGCCAACAGGTGTTTTTATTTTCATAGCAAACCTAATTCTCATACATAAAAGCTGCTAAAAGAGAGTGGAAACCGTTGCATATTTGAGCAAGTCTTTCCTGTTGAATCACAAATTGCCAGATGGGTGATTAAGAAAGCAAAGATGTGTACATGAGACAAACCTCTCCTTTTTTCCTGCTTCTGCTGTTTTCTTTCCATCCCATCCCCTCCTCTAGACTTGTGTCTTCTGTATGGCTTACATTTCCTTTCTTTCCTTTTGTGGTTTCCTCCTCCTCAGTTTTTCCTTGTTCTTCCTTTCCCACTGCCAATATTTGTGCCTTCTTTGTGGCTCTCAGTGACATCTGGAATTTGTTTGGTGGCAGACACAATATTTAGGGATAAAGAATATATTGGCCACTGGTTTACAGAAGAAGATGGGCTGGGGCGAAAGACAGATTTTGGTCCTCTATTCCTGGTTACTTTGGGGTCAGAGAAAAATCAAAGAGAAGGAATACCGTTGAATTAGTCTTTACAAACATTAACTGGGAAAGATATTTCAAGTTAGCAGGAATGTATGGAATGCTTAACAAGCTTGGCAGGTGTCCTAGGTCTCAGAGGAAGAAAAACCTAATATATGATTTTTGGACTTCAGGTAGTAAAATCTTGTTTCTAGCTTTACCTGACCCAACAACCAAGTTCTCTGACAGATGATCATGTTACATCCTGCTCTCTTGTCCTACTGCTTATCCTCTGCTTGCCCTTGCTCTGTCTTCTTTATTGGCACATACACTTACAAAAATAGCAACCAAACATAAGATAAAATCAATCAGTTCTGGTAGTGCCAGTCCCTATCCCCTTAACATTCAGGGCCTCCCCACTGCTTCACACTAAAATCAGAAGATCTACTCTGCCGGTTGAAGCTCAAATATCTGTTCTCCTCCCTCTTTTCCAAAGTTGTGTTCCACTGGTGCACTGTTAGCATAGCATAGACTTTGCAGCAGTCACATTTAAACCCCTTAATGTCAGTGAAATTAGGTTCAGGGAACATTTATTTCTCACCAACATGGTCTGATGTGGATCAGCAGACACTTTCTCCCATCTAGTGAGTTAGATATTGAGGTTCCCTCCGCTTTGTGATGTTGCATTTCATCGGGTTGCCAGATTTAGCCAATAAAATATAGAATGCTCAGTTAAATTTGAATTTTAGGGAGCCAGCCCTGTGGCCAAGTGGTTAAGTTCCAGCGCTCTACTTTGGCAGCCCAGGGTTCGCCGGTTCAGATCCTGGGCATGGATCTACATACCGCTCATCAAGCCATGCTGAGGTGGGGTCCCACATAGAATGAGAATGACTTACAACTAGGACATACAGCTATGTACTGGGGCTTTGGGGAGAACAGAATTTTAAATTTTTTTTTTTATGAATTGAATTGTAGGTAGATACTTTTGTTTGTTTTTTGAGGAAGATTAGCCCTGAGCTAACATCTGCTGCCAATGCTCCTCTTTTAGCTGAGGAAGACTGGCCCTGAGCTAACATCCATGCCCATCTTCCTCTACTTTATATGTGGAACACCTACCACAGCATGGCTTGCCAAGCAGTGCCATGTCCACACCCAGGATCTGAACCGGTGAACCCCAGGTCGCCGAAGTGGAACATGTGCACTTAACCACTGTGCCACCAGGCTGGCCCCAATAGATACTCTTTTTTTTAGTGTAAGTATGTCCCGTGTAATGTGTGGTACATAGTTATATTTAAAAGGTATTTTTTTATCTGAAGTTCAGCATTTTAGAAAAAAATTAACTATACTAATAGTATATATTTTCAGTATACAAATAGTATACTAGAATAATAATTTAGTATATAGTCAATAACGTTTTTATATAGTATTATAGTGTACTATAGTACTAGTTTACAGTGGATGATATTAGATTATAACAGCATATTAATTTTGTATAATAATTTTTAGTATAAGCATACGGCATGCAATATTTGGGACATGATTATGTTAAAAATTGTTTGCTGTTTATCTGAAATTTAAATTTAAGTAGGAGTCTTGTATTTTATCTGGCAACCTTATACATCCCAGCAAGTGTCTTCCAAGGTGACAGTAGCCAGAATAAGAAGGAACTGGAAGAAATCACTGGCACTTTATTTTCCTTGACCTAGAAGCAACACACCTAAGTTCTGCTCACAGTCTCTTGCCCAGATCTGATCCATGGTGTCACTCTGACTGCAGTGGAGAGCAGGACTTGAGTGTAGCTCAAGGATAATTGGTGACCACTGAGTTCTCTTTTGCCTTTGCCCTGTGATACTTGTATATCAGTAAAGGGAAGTCAGTGATTACATAGCAGTAGAGAGATCTGGAAGGACAATGGACATTTAAAGGAAAGAACAATCTCATCTATCTAGGAGTGACATGTTGGACATGGAACCTAAACTGAGCCTTGATAGAGACGTAGAGAGAGAGAGTAAAAGCGCACCTCATGGATGAAACAGTGTAAACATGACTGTGGAGGGGAGAAGGCAAGAGCATGGAGGAGTTGAATTTGACTTCATTCTTCTGATCACATTTTAACTGACATATAGATGTCTCAAGATTTGTCCATCATCTCTATTCTTACCTCATTAAAAAAAGGATTCAATTTTAGATAGATACATGATATCCTATGAAGATGATCAGAAAACCTTGTAGAAAAGATTGTGGATTGTAGGATAAATTTGGCAAGAGAATGACAATATATAACAAATAAAATTAGATGGTAAATCTTCATATTATATGAATTAGCTTATGCTTCCAGTTATAAAAACAAGGGGAGATCTTATCAGATTAACAAATCCAAAGTTTCTGGAAGTTTTGGTTAGGTGCTTTAAAAATCACAAAGATGCTATAGGGATAAAGAAAATAATCAGGCTCAATTGTGTTTGTTTTTAACCTTGTATAGTTGTGACTTCAGTATTTCATAAGTGGTGAGTTTTCCTTGCAGGAAATAGGTTCTTACAGAATTATAAGAGGGATAATATGGGACATGTTGGAAGAGAAAGAAAAACTTTTGCCAAAAATTTAAAAAGTAATATAACAGTTTAAATGTGAAGAACTATACAAATCTATTTCTTTTCTGGAAACAGTCAGTGTATCGATAAAAAATAAAGGGAATTCACATCACAGACATCTTGAAAGATGTACATATCACTGTGAAAATAGCCTTTTTGCTCCTGGAAAAGAGAGACAGAAAGCTTCTAGTTCCCGTTCACTACTGCAGACTCAGTATCTGCTGACCAGAATGTTAGTTTGTTTTAATGAAATATATTTGCAATATTCCCAAATAAAAAATTGTTTAAGCCCATAAATGCCTACAAAAATGAAAGGCTATGTGACAAATTTGCTTCTAGCCTTGGATGCTAAATTTCACTTGTGAGTACACTTCAGATGGTAATTGATGGAATTTGAATATCAGAATTGAAAATGAAAGTCTTTCCACAGCACACTATGGCTTTGGGGAGTGAAAGGAATGTTTACTCTTGCTAGAGTTGGTGGACAAGTCTAGTCAGAACCTCATGAGGCAAACATAGTTCTGTAGTCGGGACCATGTTATCTTAATGTTTCACATTCCTGCCCTTTTTGGAAGCTGTAGTTATTATTGCAAAGTCTCAAGAGGTTTGCTGTAAGATCTAAATTGCTGCACTTGCCCTTCCTGACCAGGCGTCCATAGTCAGGGCATGCATTAAACAAAACAAAACAACGCATATCTTTAATGAAAACAGCCTTTGTACTCTAGAATCTTCCCAGCACCATGACTCTGAAAATGGCCTGGTCTTCTTTTGATCTGATTTTTGCAATCCCTGAAGTGTGCAGAGGAACCATTTTCTTTCTCTTTAAAGCACACTGAGAATAAAGTTAGTTGGTAATAAAATGCAACAGTCGTCACCTGGAAGCAAAAAGTGAATAGCAGTAGTGTTATTCTAATGGTTTTTCTTTAAATCTTTCCTTCCTCACAATTTTTATCGGATATTGTCTGAAGAAAAGAAAAAATCACACTGTGCAACATCTCAGAACTGAAGATTTTTTTGTTTCTTCCTAAGTGATCATGACACCAAATGACAATGCAAGCTCTATGTGTTTTCTTTGCATGTTCAGTTTCTTAGATAGAGCTTGCGCTCTATAGAGAGAAAGTACATGGCAGCAGCTCAATGCAGTTACAAACCTTGTTGTACCACTAACTAGCTCTGTAACCCAAGCACGTTAACTCACTATTCTAGGGTTCAGTTTTTTGTCTGCAAATCGGTCTGATAGGGAACAATATCCGCCTCATAAGGTTATTGTGAACATTACATGCATTAATATCTGTAAAAGGCTTGGCATTCACTCTGTCTTGCACATATGTTCCTAGAAAATGTAAAAGAATACTGCGTTTATTTACAAATTGCCAAAGAATACCTCACAGAATGTATTTTTTTCCTATATCTGATTATTTCCAACGTTCTAGGTTTTAGGCAGATATAAGTATACATGCTGTCTTAGGAAAGTTTCCTGGGAAACAGGCTACGGAGTGGAGATTTTCAGGTAGACGTTTATTGCAGAGAACCCTTAGGATCAACAAAAGTAGGGAGTGAAGGAAGCAGGAATGAGCAGAAGGAGAAGTTGGGCTGTCACGACAAGACCTTGCCAACCCCTTGTTCTCAAGGAAAGCTCTAGAGCTGGAAAGACTCTTCCAGGTTGTCTCGGTTTGGGAAGAGGGAACCAGGCTTTATACATCCTCACACACTGAGGAGTCTTTGAATGCAAGCTGCTGTTCTGGGGTGAGGGAGATGACCTTGGGCTCGGTGGCTCTCTTGGACTGAGGGTACCGCCTAAAGAGTGACTCATCTGGCAGCTTGCAGTCACCAACACTGTCAACAGCTGGGGAAATGAGCCCCTCAGTGCTGAAGGGGCATCTAGTGACCCACCACTGCAACCACCATGTGTGCATATATAATATTAGAATTTTCATTTATCACCAGTGTCTTGATTTGCTTTAATATAGATCTTGCATGCTCAGATTGAGAACAATCTAAAGCAATTTTCTTATAATACCAAAATTAATTAGGTAATTCAATGAAAAATAACATTTCCCTCAGGACTGGCTTCCTTATAGTCTGAAAGATCCACCATGGGAATCCTGATATTTCAGCTTGTCATCCTGTTACAGTGTAGATCCAGTCTCTGAGTTTGTGAGTTAGTAACGCTTGAACATTTTATAATTATTGTAACCTTCTTCCAAGCCTAGCTCACTATGAGCTTTTTGTTTTCATTCCCATGGCATAAATCGTGTTATAAGGAAAATAAATGGGATTTGAAATGCATCCATCATTATTCCATACTAAGATATCAACTCCATTTATTTTTTTCTCATTCCCTTATTATCCTTTCTCATGTGCAAATGTGTTTTATGTAGACATATTCATGGTATATATATTTTACGTTATCTATTTTCTTTAACTTAAAATTACACCATAAATATTTTCATGTAGCTATTAATTTTCACAATTATAATTTTAATAGAAACACAAGATTCCCATGAATTACCGTACTAGAAATTGCTTAACCTTTCTCTTATTGTTTGACTTTCAGCTTGTTTCTAGGTTTTCCCTATCAAATCACACTATAAATTATAAAATTCTGAACTAAGCAAATCATTTCAATTCAGTAAACAGTAGCAGTCAGTGCTGGCTCGCATAAGAGTAAAGGGCAGATATAACAATGATAATACTCAATCCTGTGTCTCAAAAGTTCTTATGAATGAAAGTGAGGCACGGTCATATAAATAAGTAGCTACATAATAAAACGTGGCCAGTAACATGGTGGAGCAGGCACAGGAGTGGTTATTTTAACTGTGGAGCAGGGGGAAGATTCATGGACGAGGAGGATTTTAAGCTGAGTTTTGTAGGATGAGTAAAATTTAGACAAGGAGAAAAGATGATCAGAGCATTTTGAGCCAAAAGAAAAGTAACAGCAAAGAAAAGGGATGTAAAAGTAATTTACAGATAGAAGTAACCGTAAGTCATCTGGCACGGTGGCTTATAGGAGATAAAGAGGTGATGGAAAAGGTAATTTAGAGTCCTATATTCCAGGAACTCGGCCTTCATATTAAAGAGTTTGGATTTATCTTTAAGTAAAAAGGTAGTTTTGAGCAAAAGAGTGCCATGATTAGATTAGTGCTTCAGAAGAAAGTCTCTGGCATTAATATGAAGCATGCATTGGTTGGAGAGAGAGACAGGAGACTCACATCCCACTCAGATATTGCACTAGTTCAAGGAAAATTTATTAACTTATTCTTTCATTTTTTGTTCTTCCCTTCATTCATTCATAATTGATGAATATATAATAACCTAGCAGGGTGTTAGGCCTGGGGTTATTAGAATAAAGATCAAGATCTATTTAAAATTATCCATTTATCCAACAAATATGAATTGAGAGCCTACTTTGTGCAAGATGGGTGAATCAGAGCTGAATTAATCTCAGTCCTTAATATTGAGCTCTCAGTCTGGTTGTGAATAGGGCATAGCATTTGGTGATTACAGGCCATTGCATTAGCAATATGAATAGAATGCTAAAGTTTTTCATCGTGACATTCTATAAAGAAGATTAGACAGACTTTCTAGATGACTCTTCATCGCAACTCTTGAAGAGACAATGGATCAACTCTATTCTCTTACATTTTTTCCTCTATCTACAAACAGAGAAGCAAAATCCAAACCTGGGAATCTAAACCCAAATGGAACAACACACAGGCCAAGTTATGTGGCTACTTGGTTATCAGGAGGAATTAGAATACCTTGAAATATATAATGTTCATTTACTGAGTTTATTGGGACATTCTCACTCCCATGAGAAATCAAGGGCTTTGAGATGCCACTCTGCATTTTAACACTGTTATTCTTAGTCTAGGAAGGGATTTGATCCTTCTTCCCGCCCCTCTTCTCTCTGGGATGCTCTCAACCTTGTTCTCATTTAGGCACACTCCAGGACGCGAGGTGTTGTTACTGCATCACTTACATTTCAAATTTATGGATGAGCCCCTGCTCTAAAGGAAAATACTTTGTTTAAAAGGACAAGACGTATTTTCCAAAATCTTTTTCAGAACTAATGTAATAGTAGTAATTAATGCTTATACACTACCTATTACAGCTAAATCAAGTGCTGGATAAAATATAAGCACGAGAAAACCAGATTACATTTGGAATATATCATTTGTGAAAACATGCTTTAATTTAAAGACATGTTGAAAGTGATTAGCTACATTTGAGATTTAAAATATGTACTCTATTATTCTGCCACAACCAGAAGTAGTCTGTCAGCGACCATAAACTTAGAATAACCTTATGACTAGGTAAAATGTCTTCTGCTTTTAGAGGACAAAATTATATCTCAGAACCACTCTTAATTAAGGTACTGATACTTGGTGATTTGAGGCATGAGTTAACCTTTCAGTTGGTATGATAGCTTCCCACGCACCTGGAAGGGCTGGGCGGTGTAGGTAAAGGAGCAAATTGTAAAAGGCAAGGTGTTTAAAGATTTTATTTTTTTCTTCCTTCTTCTCCCCAAAGCCCCCCGGTACATAGTTGTATATTCTTCGTTGTGGGTCCTTCTAGTTGTGGCACGTGGGACGCTGCCTCAGCGTGGTCTGATGAGCAGTGCCATGTCCGCGCCCAGGATTCGAACCAACGAAACACTGGGCCGCCTGCAGCAGAACGCGCAAACTTAACCACTCGGCCACGGGGCCAGCCCCAAAGGCAAGGTGTTTAGACAGGACGCTGTCAGTGCTCTGCCCAGATACCCTGGGCTCCTTTTAGTTCTCCCTCCACTCCCCAGACTTGGGTGTGCTTTTTCAACTGCTGGTATCTGGGCCTCTTCTTCCTGGAGTGGCCCTCAGGCTACTAGTGCTGCTTTGCCTGTAGGTGCACAGAGCCAAAAGTGCCCGGAAGTTTAAATCCTCCTCCTTCCCCACCAGTGGCCCATACCCCATGACTCTCTGCTGCCTGACTATGAAATCCCAGCTCTCTTGCTTGAGTTGGGACGGCTCTGAAGTGTGACTTACGCTCCCAAACTCCCCTGTGGGGTTAGGCTAAAGCTACCCTTCGTGAAACTTTGTCTGAAATCATTCGCTTGCTTGGTTTCTTCTCCTCTATCTGCTTCTGTCACTCCAAAACAGGTTTTTGTGGGAGCACTTCCTTAATAATGACTTCCATGCAAATACTTGTCCTAGAGTATACTTCAAGGGAAGCTGAAGAGAGTGCTTCTGCATTACACTTTTCTGTGCTCCACCCTTTAGAGATATATTCTAGAGTAAGAAATCTTCTATCTGTGCAAATATAGCCTGAGAGGCATAAACATAATGAAACAAAACATTCCCAATAACCTGAAATGGCATACAGATCCAGTAACTAGGACTCATAGGAATACCCAAATAGGGCTACTTGTGTGGATGCCACTTTTTAAGGTATCCAAGGCACTGTGACCATTTCCACTAACGTCGTTTTATCTATACCCAAAGAATGATTGCAATTCCAAAATGTAGAAAGAGCTGCTGAGACCAAGCTCTGGCTGGAGGTCTTGTTCCCATAAGTCAGATGCTGTAGGTAGGAAGATAGAAAGGGAGACATAGAAGAAGGTATGCTGAGAACTGATGATTTTACTGCGTTTGATTGGTTCAGAGACCCCGCTGAACAGAGAAGGAGGGAAGAGCCAACCTCTGCCCAGGACATCCACACAGACTGACTGTTAGACACTGAGATTGTCTGGCTATAGTCCAGTCACAGATCTGATTGAGATTTTAACCCAGATATTTAAAGAGTAATGGTGAGACAAAGGAAATCCACTAACTCTATTTATAAATGGGAAATCTGGGTAATTTTTTCCTTATTTTGGGTAAATAGAAAAAAATGTACCCTACAGAAACCATCCTGTGGCAAAAATGAAAAAGAATAATATCCTGAAGACAAGAGGAAGAGCAGACCTCTGAACACTATTTATAACAGGAACCAGAAAAAATTTAGAAGACTATTTGTCATGCTTAATCTGATTTAAGAAGACATTGCCTTTGGTAAACAGGAAAAGAAAGCCACAAAATAGAATAAGCTGAGATGAAGGGACAACAGGATGAAATGAAAAGAGGACAGGATGTGAGGCCACGGCAACCAGCTGAGATGAAATGGGAGCTCAGTGAGATAAAGGAGGAGCACAGGAGGCAAGAACAACAATTTCAAAATTAAAATCACGTTGGAGTCACTCTCTCCACACACACACATCGCATAATAGCACAGAGAAAAGCAGAAGGACATGATATTAGATGAAATGAAAGATATACAGGACAAATGGAGATACACACTAAGAATTATGAGTGTTCTGGAAGGAAACTAGATTAATTGGAACAGAAATAATAATTAAAGACACAATTGAAGAATCTTGTTCAGGTCTGGGGGTGTTGAGAAGAAAGAGAGGTGAACTAGAAGTGCAGGTTATAGGAGTTCGTCCTGATCCAGGCAAACTGTTTAAAGGAGAATTAGACACATATCCTGACAATATTTTTTAAATTCTAAAGAAAAAGACTGAGAAACATCAAGAAAAAAAATGCAAGTTATCTCTAAAGGAATTAATATTAATTTGGCCCCATAGAATTATTTGCATCACAACAATTTCAAAGGAAGATGAAGCAAATTTAGAGAAGCTGTTATTTAATTCATTTATTTAACAAATAATTAAGCTCTGACTATGTGTCTGGCACTGTGTTAGATATTGAAAATACAGCAGTGTAAATTTTTACAAACTGAAATGAACTGTATATGGAATTAAAAATAATTGGTCATCACAATCACATGCAAAGACTTGTGTAAAGGTATAATCATCGAAATTATTTATATGCTGGGCTCCACTTCTGGAGTTTCTGATTCAGTAGGTCTTGGGTAGGTCCCAAGAATTTACGTTTCTAGGAAGTTCCTAGTGATGCTGATGTAGCTGGTCCAGGAATCACACATCGAGAACCACTGATTTATGTTAACTGGAATTTGGGAAGGAAAATAGCAAAGTGTTCACCTGCATTGGAAGGATTACATAGTTGTAGCCACTGAAATATTTTTGAAGAGTATTTAATGCTGTAGAAAAATCTCAATATTTCAATATTGCATGGGTAAGTCAGCATATTAGACTTTATACACCATGTTCTTTAACTATATAAAAAGAAACAGTTAAAAAGAGAGAGATAAATGTCAAATAAACAAAGTCTATCTGGAAATCCAAAAATATTTAATAGTGGTTATCTCGAGGCCATGTCCTTAATCTTTAATTTTTATTTACATCTTTATAACTTTCTGTATTGTCTAAATGAACATGCATTAATTTTATATTGAGACAAAAGTAAATAATTCCCCCTAAAGACCTAGTTCAAATATGGTCTCCTTGGTGAAGCTTCTACGAGTCTGCCATACCATTAAGCCAAATGCCATCTGTGAATTCTTCTGTCCTAACACCATGTAAGCATCCGTCACGTTTTATATCGCTCAGTAAAAACTGACTGTGCACGTTAGCATTGTAAAGGCTCTGAAAAGTCTTAATGTTACAAAGAAAAAACTTGTTTAATATTTATTCCAGTATTTTCCAAACTTATTTGTCCACAGAACAATGCAGAACATCTACTGTTCTGAAGAATAAGTGGCCCACACAGTGGCATTAGCCATTCTTTGACATTTATCGAATGATTGAATGAATGAATGAATGAAATCAATGAGTAGGCTAATATATGTTGAATGCTTATTTATTAATATTTTTCCTAGCAGTAAAACTAAACCAAGGACTTCCTTTCAAAAGCCTTTAGTGTTTTTATTTAAATGTACTTATAGTTTCCATTCCTTAAGTACTCAACTCAACCAACTTTATAAAGTGCCTACTGGGTGCAAGGCACTCTGTGACATGCAAAGGTACTTTATTTTATGTGGTCAGATCTCAGCCCAGTATCAATTCACTATTTCCTCATTTACCCCAGCCTTCAAAAATGTTTAAATCACTTTTCACAGATGATGTATAGCTACATGATCATTATATAAATTTAACCAAGGGTGAGAATTTTGTTCAGTGTGGTTGAAAATTGGCAATGGGAGAATCCAAGCATCCTCTCACAGAAACATACAAATAGCAGATGGAGTTTCCTGCTTTTTGAAAGCTGATGACACTGTATTTCCAAACAAACATTGTATGCCAAAACTAACAGCCCATCTGGAATTTTATAATTAATTATTTCTTTCTGCCAAAGAATCCTTTTTCTACTGTAATGGCTACATTCCATCCCATTCCTACCTTAGATCATGGGATTTCTTATGACCCTTTATATTTTGCAACAATATGAGCTATATAAAAATATGCAAAAATGTTTCAAAATACTTGATAACTTAGCATTGAAAATAGTATGGCATGTGTTCATATATAAACAGCAAGCTTCCCAGCACGTACACATCACCAAAGATGAAAAGTGTCAACAAACGTCTCTGAAATAAGGGGAAAACCGTTAATAAAATTTAAATTCATTATTTTCATGTAAGGATTACAAAATGCTTTCCCGCAAGACTCCACGTATAGTAAGTTCCCCAAAATAGTTTGTTCAGGAAAATAGAATTAAAAGATGTGATTTTGAAAAAAAGGGAAAATCTAGGGGTGACTGGAATTAAAGATGGCCTTTTATTGTATAAACTAAGTTTTTAAAATATCTTAATGAGTACAAACACTTCCCCCATAAGGAGATGAAGAAAACCAAATATTTTTGATACAGAATGCGATGTTTTAAAAAATCAAAATACTTTAAAAACATTACTATCATCTTTTAATAAACATAGAAAATGAAACATAGCCTCATTAGGTTTAAAGTTGGGATCAAGATCGTTCAGTGAATATTAACCACAGCTGTGTACTCATTGTATGTAAATATTGGTCTTGATAACTTGAAGTCAACACAAGCAACCCTGTGACTTATTTGTTGGCTACACCATTTTTAAATTGATAAAATAATTAAAAATATGGTTTTTGATCAAAATGCCTTTGAGTTCTTTACTGACAAAAAAGTAATAATAATATTGCTTATTTTATAGGTATAGCACTTAACAATGTGCCAGGTACTGTTTTAAGTGATTGACATATATTGAGTCATTTAATCTTCACGACAACCCTATGGATTGTAAACAGGTACTGTGATTATCTCCATTTTCCAATGAGGAAATGGAGATATAAGAGAAGTTAATAACCAGGATTTGACACTAGGCTTTCTGGCCTGAGTTCAAGTGCTTAACTGGGCTGTTGTGCTGATGGTTTCTCAAACACTGGTATATATTTAGGCAAGAAGTTGAAATCCTCCTATACATCTTCCTATGAAAAAGACTGACCCAGTGCATGGGAAAGATAGTGTAGTACTAATTGATAACAAAGAGAAGCCTGGATAAAGTTCCCTTTCTTCTTGAACATGATTAAGTTATCCTATAATTCCTAGTTTTCAAAGCTGATGGCATTAGACTATCAGAAATCCACTTTTTTTTTTTATTAATCTTTGTTTGTTTACATCAACCAGGAGTGTTCCAGGGAAGAAATGAAAGTAAGTGTGGCTAGGTTGCTTTGGCAAACTAATGCAGTTGTGAGCAGACTAAAGAAGATAGCAGCTTCTACAGTCAACCATTTTCACATTGCTGCCCGATCTTCTGATAGTTAAAGAGAAGCTGAAAATCTGATTCTTATCTGAACTTTCTCAAATTTGAAAATACGTTGCAGTGAATTTTAAAAAATTAAAAATAGTACAACCCAAAGAGATCAATATCTGTGGGCTGGCTCTTCTACATGGGCCACTGGTCTATAAGGAAGAAGCCATGATGTTGTTTATGGAGTCACCTGTGTAACGTGATGATTTGCTACCTCTGGAGGATGTTCCAGAGGCTTACCTGAACCACTTACTCTCTCCCTCTCCAAACAACCAAGGAACTATTTCTTTTTCCTTTAACTCACCTTACTCTACTTGTTCTCAGCTTGCTTTGGATATGAAATTCCAAATACACTGTTAGAACTTTTGAGGATCTACCTTCAGCTGTTAATTGCCTACGAGGAGGGTCTGCTTAACTGTCATTCCTCTTTCTTCATAGATTTTTCTTCATGCGCATATCCCAGCAGCTTTAGCCTCCTCTAACCTGTGCTCATCCATCATGGCATAGGCCACCTTTGAGCCCAACACTGGATCAATTTCTAAGGCAAATCGTCTTGTATTACAAATATGTATTCTTCAGGGAAAGTTACTCTTGAGATATCAACAGCCCACCTAGATAGTTTCATTTGTGTTTTGGGCTTAAAGATGTCTTCTGGAAAGACAATGCCATCAGTTTGGGTCTAGATACAAGTCAACTCTATCGTTTCCAAGAAAGAATATCTTTAAAGACTCAATCTCAAAATATTTGATGTCACTGAAACTCTCGCTGCTTTGCATCCTAAAAGAGGTGCTTTGAGCATCAGGAGTTGCGTTTGGTCTTATTTTTTTTCATCCTTTCCTTCTTCATAAGGACAGAAAACAAACTCTCTTAGAACAATCTTTTTTTTTATCCATGTGTATTTCAATCCCAGAGGAAATTCCAAGCTTCCTGTTCATCACAGAAGAAACTGATATAAAATGAGTAAGAGGGAAATTTATTCTCCCCTCACCAGCAGTTTGGGGAAGGAAACTTAAATTATGTTGCCAAACATTTATTTATCTTGTATGTGGTATTTGTTAAATGTCTAAAGGACCTTAGAGTACTGAAAGGAGAGCTTTCAGGAGCTTATAAAAAATGAGTTATTAATGTGGTGCTACTCTGTCAGAAAGAAAAAAAAAGACATTTCTGGCTTGTACCACTGTTTGTGAATTTTTGTGTTTTAGAAAACATTTCCAAGGTCAAGTTTCTAAGAGCAGGACTTGAAAACAGTGATTTTGCTACCTTTGCAATTACCCTGTTTCACTATGGAGTTCTGGCATTTTTTAAACTGCACTTTGTGAACATCGTTGATCTTGGTGTTTTTTTTTGTCCCTTTAGGATGAGCCATCAGCTCACCTATTTTTTTTCCTTCTGTGGAGCAGTATTGTCCCTGGGCCCTTTTGTTGAGTCACAATAAACCAGGCAAGCAACCAGCAGGGCCTTGACACAAAGTCGTTTATTGATCTGAAAACAGTGCTGTGCTAACCTCACCTTAAAACTCGGTAGCATAAAACTCCAGTTCCTCAAAAACAGCTGAAGCATTAATACCAAAACACTTGACATCCTTGTTTTCAATGGACACTTGATGTATTTCGAAAGGAAAAGCCTGCTTTATTATAATAATTACTATCTTTTTAGTTATGTGACTTTTATGTTACATATCTTCCAGGTCTCTCTGGAAATTAAATATTTTGGTTGTGCCCAAAAGTGCATAAACACAGATGAGGCTAGTGTTGCAATTTCAGGGTTGGTATTGCAAATTTGCAAGACTCTGTGTTGCTGTTAAATTAGTATGTAATAATAAAAGAGCATTTTAGAAGAAGAGAAGTAGGAATTGCTTGTCAAAGAGATTTGTGTGAATTATAATGCCCGAAGTTAGGTATGTGACTGGATGAAAGCAGAGGTTTTTATTTGTTATGAATTTATTCATTCATTCGTTCACTCACTCATTCTTTAAGCGGCTAATATGAACCAGAAAATTTAGCAAATCCTGGTGATTGTTTAGTTATGGACAAAATGATGCCATTCTCTATTATCTTGACACAGTCTGTTAGGATAAAATACAATTATCTTATAAACAAAGTAATCCACAGATTGTGCCCAGTGCAGTGAAGGACATTAACAGCATGTGGTGATAGAAGCTAATGGAGGAGAGGATGAATCCAGCTTCCACACAATCTGGGAGATGAGTATTCCAGTCAGAGGGAACAGCAGGTACAACAGCAGGTGCAACAGCCCTGAGGCAACCTGGCCCAACTATAGTCAGAGAGGAAGAGGGTAGGGTGAGATTTGGTGTAAAAATTTTTCAGAAGTTCTGCATAATGCATGGTCAAACTCATGTTATCTGTCCTGTATTATTTCATACAACTCTTTCCCCAACCCCTCCTCTTTGGTCTATATCAGATGTCCCAGTTAAGTTCTCGAACTCACTGCTTACCTACCCATCTCTAAGTCGTTGCTCAAACTAGAATGCCATTTTTCCTTCATCTCTAAATGTTATCATTATGCTGAGCAAAATACAAAAACAGAGAATAAAGGGTACACACTGCGTGATTCCATTTGTGTGAGATTCTAGGACAGGCACAACTCGTCTATAATTACAGAAAGCAAATCAGTGGTTGCCAGGGCCTAGAAGTTGCAGGGGATGGGTGACTATAAAGGGGCAAGAAGGAGCTTCGTGTTTGATGAAAATGTTTCATATCTTGATTGTTGTGGTGGTTATACAGGTGAATATGTTTGTCAAAACTCATCAAACTATACACTGAAATGGGCATTTATCATGTGCAAATTATACTTCAATAAAGTTCATTAAAAAGTTACAAAATAAGAAAAAAAAAGAGAAAAAGAACATTTTAGAGAGTTCAAATTTATCTTCTCCATGATCTCTACCCTAGTCAGAAATAAGCTTTCTTTCCACCATCGTGCTATGTGCTCCAGGCTTTTGTACTTGTGACAAGCATGCTCTGTGCAGCCTTTAATGAGCATCATAGTGTTAAACTGGCTGTTTCTCCATTGGGCTTGCGTATTCCCCTAGGAGAGAATCTCTGCCTCATTTGTCTTTCTCTCCTCCCAGAGCCCCTACCTCAGAACTCATGAAAGGACTTCACTGAGCATTTGTTAAATCAATAGCAATATTTTCGTACTTACATCCTGCCTGGTTCCCAAAAAGGATGAACAGGAAACAAAATTGATTTCCAGGAGTTGATGAATGAATGGACTTTTCTAGGCACTGGAGCCCACATCCTGGCTCCATGTGTAAAAATTGGGGGCAGAATGGGTTTTCAACCTACCTTCTCCATACCCATACTTGTTTATTGATTTAGTGAAATGCTTGTGATGGTTTCTCTGCTCTCCAATAGGTAAACGCTGTACAGACCCTCTGCATTATCCTTCTTAATGGTCCATTATCTCTCCGTAGAGAGTCCAGTGGTAGAATGAGTGTTGGCAAGCTGCAAAGAGGTGGACATGACAGTGTAATAGGAAGGCGGCTATTATGTCCCATTATTACACCGAGTGAAGGAAAATCGAAGGAGCATAGTGGTCTATTGCATAACTGCCACTCTTGGGTTGTTACAGGGGAAAGCTCTGTAAATCAGCCCTCCTGTGCTGCTTCTTCAGAAGCCTTTTTCCCCCTTCCCGCATACCCTCTCTCTGTGCAATTTTTGGTGTTCTCAACTGGCCGATTACCTGGAATATTAGCCTTTCAAAATATGACACAGAAGTTCACCAATTCCTTCCAACTCATAACGCTTTAAAATTGTGACTCCAAATTATTTCTGTAAAAATAGCTGATCTTTATGACTCCTAGGGGATTTCTTATTTTAATCGGAAACCTTCAGAAATGGTTCAGTTTTGTGGAAATGATGGGGGAATGTCTGCTCTTAGCAGTTTCTGTGTTCAAGGGCAAATCAACCTCTGTGCTTGCTAACTCTAATTTTCCAAGGGTTATGAGACTTTAATTTGATTCTTTATCCAGTGTGCATAAAATGTTCACTGGAATTTGCATAATACATTTATTGTATAATCACTCTTCAAGTTGGCTACCTGCTTCCTCAAATGAACATTACTTTTTTTAAGGGGGTATAATAATGTAGGGCCAATTGGAACTTTGTAACTAAACAAAATTAAATATATCTCTGAAGGACAAGCATAAAAGAGAGAGGGAAGGAGGGCATGTATTTGTTCTGAAATTGGCTATTATGTAAAAATAGCCCCAATCCTATTTTCAAATATTCATTTTGCAAATATAAGCAGGGAAGGATTGCTGTCTTTAAAAATGTAAAGATTTGTTATGTGGAGAAGGGAATACACTTGTCTGGCTTGTCTCTTAGAATGTACTTAAGCAAGTCGATTAAATTAGGGTGCAGGATTTCAGCACAGTCTAAGAAGGTGAGGGAGTTGGAGAGAGAGGATGCCTTAGGCACTAGGCCAGGTGCTTTAAAGCTATTTAAATTCATTCAGTGTCCAGAGCCAACATGTAATTAGGGTAATATTGTTATTACCTTTAATTTTGGTTGAGTGTTCTGTGCCTTCTGACTCATTGCTGTCAAATAGGAGAGCTAAGATTTAAACCCAGACTGTATGATGCCAGCATCTTTGTCCTTCAACTACACTAAACAGTTTTCTGTTAAGTACGCTTGTCTAGAGTGAGCAGTCTTGGGAGACTGTGTATTCCCTCACGTTGGCACTCTCCAGGTGGAGCCTGGCAGAGTGTTTGGCAGAGACTGTAGGGAGATTTGAAGATCAGACAGAGGTTGGATGAGAGGACATTTAAGATCCCCATTTTCCCTGCAATTTTAAAAGAATAGTAGGTGCAGTCCTGATTTGATGAGTGGCTTGTTGCAGACCAGGGTGGCTCAGTCTTTAATGTGCATACAATTGCCTAGGGATTTGTCAAAAGTGGGGCCTGATTCAGTAGATCCAGGGTGGGCCTGAGATTCTGCAGTTCTATCAGACTCCTGTGTGATGCCATCGCTGCTGGTCCACAGACCACACAGAGAGTGGCAAAGTAGAAAATCTCTGAGGTGAGGCCCCTCTGGCCTCTGCTTACAAAGTCTTTTCCCTAGTGATCCAGGTCCTGATCCTAGTTACGACAATTGTTCTTAAACAACCTGGTCACAGTTCCCTACACTGCATGTCTACCAGCATGTCCTAGGATCATGAAATCCTGTTCTCTTTAAACAACTAAGATTCTTCAAGAAAGCTCTGCCTCTAAGAGAGAAGACCTCAGCTGTGTGCCATGGACCACAAGCTGTTAAAGAGACACAAAAGAGTTGGTACCATCAGGTAGCACACCAATTTACAAATAATAGTGAAATTTCCTTGAAGAAAACATATCTTTGTTTAAAAAAATTCCACTTTAACTCATAAATAAATGTGTAATCTTGAGTATGATGATATGACTATTCAAACTCTTGGTATCATTTCTGAATCACAAAACTGAAATTTTGTCTCCTAAAGTCTTGATATATTTTCAAAACTTCTTTGAGATGGATCCAATTTAATTGCAATGAGAAGGAAAATGGGCTTCCAATCTCCTGTATTTCAGGATATTGTTATTTGAATTTGATTTAACTTACTTCTGATGTATTTGGTTTGCAATGCATAAGAGACTTTCTTTGAGAACCTTTGAAAGAAACAAAAATCAGGAAAAGCCCCTCTCTCAAGTCTAGGAGGCTTTGAAAGTATTGTCTATTCTTATTTTATTAATTTAAAAAATCTTTCAAAATATTGGAATAAAATCAATTTTGCAAGTTAGGAAACGTTTGGCTAAGGCATAATGTAGAGCTCAGAAATCTTTAAGAAAGAATTAGGTAATTGGGATGCTGAAAATAATATATTGATGGGATTATAGAGATCTATACTTATTGACCAGGAAAGGTAGCCACATGTGTCATTAAGAGAAAAAGCAGATTACAAAACTGTTTGCATAATCTGGTACGGTTTTGGTTTAAAATAAAGGAAAAAAATTGAATTGTTTATCTTTGGGTAGTGGCATCATGGCTAATTTCTCTCCATATTGACTGAAATTTCTTCAATAAAATTGTACAACTTTAAAATTGAAGAAGACAACACTACTCTGTGTATTTGGGGAAAAAAGTGGACATTTGGACAGCCATTTACAAAAACTTAACTACAAATGGTTTTCATTTATGATTTTTGATAGTAGGGATTGTATTTTTATTACTCTATAAATCTTTAAGTGCTTCTAATAGATACAATATTGAGATCTCAAGAATTAGTTCTAGTTTCTTTTTTCAAGTTAAAACATCAGAAAGAATCACAGGACAGTTTCTTGGGCAGGCAGACCAGAGCACTAAGGTCTAGGTAAGAAGGGAACTTACATTTTAGTGAATACTGTTTTGTTTGACTTGATTTTTAGTTTTATTATTATTATTTTTTTTACCACAAGCATATGTTACTCTGCATTGCCCATAAGTGCACTTGTTTCATTATTTCTTAAATTCTAATACAAAACTAGAATTGTATTTAGTATATCTAAGGTAGGATGGAGAGAGGTAATTTGGTGTCCAAGAGAATGTAACAGCCACTATTTCTCATAGTGATAGGGACAGTATTTGTGGACATTCATTTAAATTATTTGGGATAAGGCCTATAAATACATGACTGAAGACTCTATCCAGTAAAATATGGGTATAAGTTAGGAAATGAACAGATTTAGTTAAAAGGAAGCTTCCCGAGGATTTCCAAGTGAGTTTTGTCAAAGGTTTGGAAGGAGGAAATCATGGATAGAACTCTTTCCCAGGAAAATAATGGCATTCAAAGGAACACAGGGCTTTGTATGGAAATTTAGATGAAGTGACAAGTTGGTGAGGGAAGTATCTAGAATGTAGGGTGGAACAAAAACAGAGGCTCTCCGATAATGCATGCTTCTTAAAAGGGTTGACTTGTATGTAGGATTCACTTTTTCTCCTCCCTTTTTTGCACTACACTACTTAATGCATCCCTCTGGATGGTTGTCCAGTTATGCCACAATGTCCATCCTCTAAAGATGAATGGGTGATGGGGCAGGGATGTCTCTGCCATAGAAAGGTGTGTAAGACTACAAACGTACTTCCCAGGACATTGGCTGCAGCCATTGAGTGTGAATGTGTACTAAAGTACCTGGGGGGTAGAGGGGTAGGAGATTATCCTGCTGTTGATCCTCACATACTGAGGCCATCATCTCTGCTCTTCTGACAGAGGAGTAGTCTATGGTTTTACCTGTCTATCGGAACAGAGCAAGGAGAGTGATAGAAGGATGGGCAGCCAGGAATAAAATCATAGTTAGTTTTGCCTACCTTACCGCACGCTGGGATTGTAGAGCTATAATTAGAGTACTCAGTTACAGCTTGCTTCCATCATAGTTACAAACTCAATGGAATTGTTTTAACAATACCCTGGCTTGCTTCTGCAGCCACCATTACATGCTTGTACCTCCCACTGTTGTTGATGGCAGACACATAGGACCAAGGGTTCACACAAGACATATATTTTGTTTGTAATCTTGAACACTGCCTGAAAGCTTTGCAAAATGATTCACAGAGTTAATCTGCCCATTTAAAGCCAAACAGACTGCTCCCTTAATCTCTGCAATATTATAATAAAATAATGGTTGGTCTAGTTGGAGACCTTGGCAAATGAATGAGTTTCCTTAATCTTAATAAAGCACAGTGATCTCTCTGAGCCCGTAAATAATGACCCTGACCCTAATTTTGACTTTACTCAGTATAAAGAAGCAATTTTTCTCGTTTAAAAATCAATAGAAGTGAGTTTAGGGATTTGAATTTGTGTTTGGTTTAATGAGACTTTTTTGTGCAACATAAATGGAATGAGAAAGTGTCCCATTTTCAAGTGGCGTGCTACTAAGTATTCTGCTCCCTAAATTTATCTGTCTTTGTAATTGTTTCATTCTGCCGGGAAATGCCATTTGGGACATAATTTCTTTTCCCCAGGCCTCACTTTTGTCATTTGCACACAAAACGTACTGAGTTTGCCCCCACCTGGAAGAAATATTTGCCTTTTTAGCATACTAGCACTTTCTTTTCACCTTTAATGTGGTACTGATTCCTCTGTATACCTTGTATTTAACTTAATTGATTTCTACTATGCACAAAACTGATGAACAGAAAGAGAGAATAACACATGCATACCCAAAGTTAGAATGTGGATAATTTTACCATCCTGCCACTCATTGAAAGGGAACCTGAATCAGGTATTCAGCTCTGGTGAGCTGAACTGTTCTCATAAAACCATGCATACTGTACTGAATGAAAGTACGCCATTTTGCCTGTGCTCGTCTAACTTAATCCCTATGTGTAAGAGGACCCTGCCCATTTCTTTATCTACTCTACTAGACCATAAACCCTGACAGGAAAAGCCATGTTGGAATTTTCCCTGCAGCATCCAGCATGCTATCTGTCATGTACATAGTAGATGTTTAGTAAATTAAATAATAAAAATAATAAGAAACTCACATCATCATTCAAAAGTGTCCCTTGTAACAGCTAAATCCTATTCCCAAAACTGATGCCTCATTTTAGTGTTTCTGGCACTAGAATATCAAAATGTTTAGATAATTAAGCACAAGCATCCAGGGAATATAGTGAAGCAATCTGTTTACTGTAAATGGACATTGCAAGCCATCTTATTTGCTTCTATTTGCTAAGTGTCTGAGAGCTGCAGCCCTTTGCATAGGAAGTACATATGCTGTTCTTTTCTGTATAAAACTGCTCCATCCTATTTTCTAAATAAGCATGTGATTTCAGATTTTAATGGTTTAGGGTTTTTTCTTTTTCCTCAAAATAAACCCTCTTTTCTCTGGCTTTTGCATTCTAGCAAGATTTGTCTTTTGTCTTTACTTTTTCACAAACGTAGGTTAGGCCACATTGCTATTGTGTTGGTTCCTCTGTCATGCCCTTGCTTGGCAGTAATGATCATTCACAGGAAATGGATGCCAAAGAAGATACTGAAGAAATGACTGGGTTTTCTTGTTAGTTTGCTTTGGTAAGTAAAAAAGTAGTGAAGAATTTATCCAAGTGCTATCCTTCAACTATCTTCTTTGATCACATACTTCAGAGAACTGGGAAATTCCACAATAAGAAAAGACATTCAGCACTCACTCAACAGTTTAGGGGTGCAAAAGAAATCCAGCAGAAATCCAGAGGCCAGGAGGCTGCTGAGACTGCACTGGACGTCCAGGAAGCCTGCAAACCACTCCTCCCTTCCTGCAGGCCACCTTCCCTCCCTGCAACTCAGTTTGCCTGCTCTGAGCCCAGACAACAGGCACAGAATATTGTTAAGCCTAAGGAGAAGGAGGGGGAATTTATGGAAGGGCAATTCTTAAACATCTTCGACTGTTAAATTGGCGTAGAACTTCAGTTGAATGTATAATTCCTAGACAAAGTGTTCACTTACTCTGTTTAAAAATCACATTTGACTCACAGCTGGATCGTCTTTGAAAGAAGTTGGGTGTTACATCAAGCCATCTGTGTTTCAAGTGGGCTTTTATGACAGTCATTCTGAAGAGAAAGAGCACTGCAAACGCTATGAAATTTAGTATGTAGTTCCACTCGGAGCAAGTCTCCCTTGGCGCACTAGATGCCACCACAAATCTGAACCGGGAGTTCCGGTTTTATCATTCCCCCCCACATAAAGAACAACCCAGTGTTGATAAATAGGTAAGCAGTTTAAATAGAGAATTGAAGGAGCCAGTTGCAACACAGACATATGAAGTAAGCTGTTGAAGATGGTAAAGAGACATTTAGCAAAATTCAAATGGATTGTCACCTGGTGGTCCAGTTGAATGGTGAAGGTCACAGAGAAGTTGCCTACAAATGCCCTAAAGAAAACAAAACCAGAAGCCCCTGGGCAATACCATTATTTGTAGAATTCTGTTACAATTTCTAAGCTCATATATGTTTTTTCTTTTTTTAATGTCAGCAGGCTTGTGGTACAATAAAAATAGCAAAACTTTAAATTAACACATGAGGTTTAAAGCATTTCAGGAAAGCATTGATTGTATCTGCCAATGCAATGAGTGCGTTTGGCGAATGACCTAATTAGTGTGGAGCTGGTTCTTTCTCACTGCTCTGCTTCCCGCTAATTGCAGAACTGCTGGCCTTCTCCCCTTGACAAGGAAGAAAAACAAGGACAGGGGTGTGTGGAGAAAACAGTGACATTCAGTTTTAATTCATTTGAAACTGCTGCCAAGCTTAATTATGTAATTGAGGAGTGAGACTGGTGGGCTTCCAGCCACGTGGGCTGGACTTTCAGATGCTTACCATTCACTAGGGTTTTATCGAGGATTTTAGCAGCGACCATAAAGCATTATTAGCTGGAGCTGAACTAATCTCCCTACACTGCCCCTCACCAGATGTAGGTACAGAGGTTCCTATTCCCACACTTGGTTATTTGTCATTAAGGAAAGCAAATTGAAAGCAAATTGAAGTTGCTTTATTCCAGAGTAACTGCATCATTATTCTTTAGGGGCAGCTTTGTATTTCATTTTGTTTTCTTTTGATTGTGGTGTCGTATATGCTGTCACATCAAAGTCAGGAATGCCATGTTTATTCTAGAGTCGGAGTGTTTCTCAGGGTTGCTTGAGACATTTTCCCTCTGAAATTTCATTTTAATTAGTGAAAGTGAATATGTATGAAAAACACATAAATATTTCAGTGAAATATTTCATCTTTGGTGGCTTCTTCTTGATTCATAACTTTGTTTCACGGGGTCTTAGTGCCCCTGTTGGCGTGCAGACTTCTGTGGAGGAGATATTTTGTACGAAGGGGCCCCTCTCTCTCCTTACTGGCATGATGGCTTTTTAGAAATACAACTCTCCCCAAAGTTCACCCCTTACCTCCCCGATTCATAGAAAGCTCAGGTGTCTCATGCCCTCACAGAGATTTCTTCTCTGGATTGGAGCTCAGCCCTGGAGATCAGCACTGTGATTTTGTAATATCCTGTTTAACACGTGGGGGTGGAAGGAAAGGGAGGGAGCCAGAGAAGAAACGGTACTGGAGTAGAGGCTGAGAGTATGAAATCTGGTGCTACCTTGCTGGTTGGCAGCACAGCTGAACCAGCACTGTGACCGCTTGGCATTTATACTGTTCCTTATAGTCAAATGTATTCGTAGACATTTTTATCAGTTAATTCCCACTGTAGTCCCGTGAAGTAAGTTAGCATCTTTTAAATATGCTTTCAATTAATTCTAACAAATATTTACTAAGCACAGCCTGTGCTATGTGTTAAGTACAGTCCCAGTAACTGGGGCTGTACAAAGAAATAACACCTGGTAGCTAAGAGTGCTGTTCTTTCCTGCCTTCCGGTAATGGTGAGTGAAGGGAAGTCTCCCTCTTTGAGTGAAGGGCAGCCCTTCACATGAGTCTAGACTCTCTCACTCCTCTACTTTCTCGGGAATGTTATGCTATAAATCATCTCTTTGCCTCCTGAAGTTTTGGTCTCTTATTTTCTTCTTGATCTTTCATATCACTATTCAAAAATGGTGAGAACAGTCCCATAGTGGATACAACAGATAAATATTTGTTGAAGAACTTGAAGGAATGCTCAGTAGTTCTCTACCCTGGCTTCACACTGAAATCAGCTGGGGAACACACACACACACACATACACCCATACAAATACAAATGTGTGTGTGTAAACACTCGGGCACATTCCCAAAGATATTGATTTCATTTTCTTGGGGGTGAGAAACGAGCATTGATATATATTTTTTTTAGCTCCCAAAGTGATTCTAGTGTGCAGCTAAGGTTGAAAACCATAATATTTCCTATCTTAAAACAAACACGCACAGCTCATTTGACTTCATATCTCCCTCTAACTAAGCTATCTCTTAATTCTCCTTCCAAGCAAGATAACCAAAAAGAGGCCTGTAAGCACTCTCTCTACCTCCTCATCTTTCTGTTGCTTCAACTACTCAAACAGGCTTCAATCCCCACCACTTGCCTGAAACAAATCACGATAATGACATCCATGTTCCTAAATACACTGGGCATTTTCAAGCTCTCGTCTTGCTCACACTCTCAGTGGCGTTTGACACAGACAGTTGATTTCTCTCTCCTTCTTAGAACACTTTCTTACCTTGGCTTTGAGATGTCGTCTTCCCTTTTCATTTCCTTCTTCCTCTCTGATTCTCCTTCAGCCTCCTTTGGAAGCTCATTTTCTTATCCGACACCTACATGCTGAAGTTGCTCAAGCCCCAAACCAGGGCGCTTTGTTTCTACTTACAGTAGGCATTATTATCTGTTTTTATCTCTGTAAATAATGTGTTTATGCTTTTGACCTCCTAATTTACATTTCCAGCCCTATCTCCTTTTCTGAGTACCAGCCTAATATATCCAGCTGCTACTTGACAGTTTCACTTAGATGTCTCACAGGCATTTCTGACTTAACATCAGTCTCAAACTGATGTTTTAATTTTCCCTCTTCCCTGTTAGATCCTCCTCTAGTCTCCTCATGTCAGTAAATCACAACTCCACCCACCCAGTGGCTTATACTGAAAAAACAGTAGTAATCCTTGTCGTGTATATCTCCCGTACTCCCAGCCCATTCAATCCATCACCAAGTCTTGTTAATTCTGCCTCCGAAATATCATTTGATTCATCCATTTCATCCCACCCATTTCACTGCCAGCTGCCATTTGTCTGGATTGCTGTAATAGCCCCTAAGTCATCTCCTGGATTCCACTCTTCCCGCCCACCTTCTCCACAACCACTCAATCTTCAGCAGAAGCCAGTTGCAGTGAGATTTTAAGACATGCAATTCATTTCATGCCACCGCTTCTTGAAGATTTTCAGTAATGAACAATCAATAGTTAGATTCTATAGTATATGCTCTCATTTTCTTGCAAGGACAGCATACCATTTGGTAATTATAGATTCATTTGTATAGTTGTTTGTTCTGTATCTATCACCCAACTCAACTATAAGCACATGAGGGTGGAAAGTGACGCTATTGTTTTTCACTACCATATCCCCTGTGCCTGACAAAGTGCCTCACATAGAATTTCGTTACTGAATGAAAGAATGAGCATGGGAATGAATGAGAAGGATTGACTGAAGGAGGACGTAAAAGGAGGTGCTCTGTCAGTCCTCACTTAGCCAGTTCTACTGAGAACTCAACCACTGCATTAATAAAGGTACTGATTGAAAGAGCTGGATTGAATCCTTTTGTGGAATTGTTTTATTCCAGGTACTAACTTCAAAATCTGAGAAATTTTCCAGAATTGTGTCCTCTCCCTGGTGGGCTTCAGGGGCTACTAGAAATAGTTTGCAAAGTGGGGTTGTAAAGCAGTTCATTGTATGCTGTATTTGGAAAGGGCATCTGCAGACTTGGTTTCAAATCCTGGATCCACTAATTAAGCAGTTTGTGATTTGTGTCACCTCACCTGAGCCCCAGATTTTTCATGTGTATGTGTGAATGGTCATGAGGTCAATAGTACATGAAGTTATTATATTTCACCAGGTGTCACTGTGTCAACCACCCAGCACATATCTGGTAGGTAGGAGATAATGTCTACGTTGAAGTTGTATTTTCTGCTCCCCTTAATTCTACTTCTTGTCTTATTTTGTTCTTTTCCCCCTTTTTTCTGCTTTTTTCCCCCCATCTTACTCATTCTAGTGGGTGTAATACTTAAATTACTCACACAGTTTTAATTTTGTGGGAAGATAAGAATTAGCAGTACTTACAGAGCAGGCTTCGTTTTGGATGAGAAGTACGAACTTCGCAGCTACTCTGCCCAGCTTTTCAAGAGCATTTCGTGGTACACTGCTGTGTAACAAGTTCATTTCAGGATGACATGCTGGGAGGGAGAAAAAGAAGAAGGGATTCGAGGGGAGAGAATTTAAAAGTTAATTAAAGGAAACAACTTGGTAACTGAATTCCCTTGCACTCTTCTTTGGTTATTTGGTGAGGGAAGTCAGAGGGGTCACAGTGCATGGTTAGTAGGTGTGCTTCAGTAGCTCACCTCGAAACTTCTAAATGAGACGAGTATGAGAGTGAAGAGCAAATCCCTGCCTGATGGATGAGAAGAGGCGTAGGGTACATATGGTGGGCTTTTTAGATGTGCTAAACAAAGCTGCCATCATACTCATTCTTGAGCATTTCTATTTTGAAATATTCTCGGCAGCTGACATTACTGTTAGACTAAGCCGTAGAGTAACATCCGCTAGTTCACGGGCGTGCAAAAGCCTCTTTTCATTGATTCTGGCAATTTCTTTGGCCTCACTTTGCATACACACCTACACAGTTACACAGAGCAACTCTTGTGCCCTTTTCAGATAGTGCTCAGGTAGCATACAAGTGAAATGGGTCATTGTTTCTTATTTTTGAAAGAAGCTTGAATATCTATTTAATTACTCTTTATCACAGATCAGTTAAGAGTAAAAATAGTTTGTTTAAGATATTATCATTGAGAGAGACAGGGTCCTATAATGAATTAGCATGGGCTTAGTAATCAGCTGGAACTAGGTTCAAACGTTAACTCTCATTCACAACCTTTATTCATTCACGCAGTCAACACATATTTATTGAATGCCTACTGTGTGCCAGGCACTGTTGAGGTTCCTGGTGACAACTGTATGCAGGTTCTTTTATGGTTTTTATTAACATCAATTTTTTGGAGGTTTTCAAAATTAACTTTAGAAGTAAACTTTTCTATATTTTTCAACATTTTGTGCTCTTCATTCCTGCCACAAATCCACTGAAGAAGGAAGAACATAGTTAAATAACGTATTACCTTACTCACCAAGTTAATCTAAATCAGGTTGCTGATTGCATCTCCAATCTCCAGAGCCATCTCTGGAAAACAAGAGAGTTATTATTTTATATTTAACGATGTGGTAACTTCCCTGATGTATTAAGGACCGTAGATTGAGATCCTTTGTGTTGAACCAGAGTCATGAATGCAAGTCTGACCACAAACACACATTCCATCAGTGTGGTAGAGATGCATCCATTTGTGAGTACTAATAAGGGATTCTGTGTTTTCACAGGTTATGGTTTTGTAGATTTCGACAGTCCCGCAGCTGCACAGAAAGCGGTGGCGTCTCTCAAGGCAAATGGAGTGCAGGCACAGATGGCCAAGGTAAGATTGGTGTTTAGATTGCTTTTTTGATTTTCTTTTGTGAGAATATATTTCTCCATTGCTGTGAGCTTAATCAGAATCGAAGCTGGCAACAGTTTGAATTGTATTTACTTGTTAGGGAAAATAAGAAACCCCACAATAAGTTTGGCTTGGAAGAATCTGGCTGGTATATTTCATTGTTTCTTTGTGTGTATCTATCAGTGTGCTCTTTTGTTATGGTAACCTCGTTAGTGATTTAAGGGCACTTGTGAAATGCTCTATTTTGCCTGAAAAAGAAGGTGTGTATGTATCCAGGGCTTTCACCAGTAAACAGTTCTGGAGTAGGACACTTCTCAGCAAGTTGTCTTTGATAAACTGTGCTAAAAAACTGCTCATTCTCATGTTGGAAAGAGTTGATTGCTGAAGGATGAGGTGGTCAGATCTGTGCAGGAAAATGAATTTAACGAAAGTGCCCACTGTGTGCATTGCTAGAATTTCATTTTGGCTTTTATAAATAGTTTCCCTAGTTAATAATTTCCTAGATAATAATTTTCTTTGTTTCTTTGTTTTGTTTATTTTTGATGAGGAAGATTGGCTCTGAGCTAACATCTGTTGCCAATCTTCTTCTTTTTTTCTCCCTAAAGTCCCTATGCATAGTTGTATATCCTAGTTGTAAGTCCTTCCAATTCTTCTATGTGGAATGCCACACTAGAGCATGGCTTGATGAGTGGTGTGTAAGTCCATGCCTAGGGTTCAACCCTGCAACCGTGGGCTGCCGAAGCAGAGCATGCAAACTTAACCACTATGGCACCAGGCCGGCCCAATAATAATTTCCTTTTTTCTTTCTTTTTTAAAATTTCATTTAGCTTTTCCCCATGCTGGTTTGAGACTTACTTTCTTTTCTTTTTTGAAGATTGGCCCTGAGCTAACATCTGTTGCCAATCTTCCTCTTTTATTTTCCTCCTCTCCAAAGCCCCCCAGTACATAGTTGTATATTCTAGTTGTAGGTCCTTCTAGTTGAGCCACGTGGGACACCACCTCAGCAGGACTTGATGAACAGTTCTAGGTCCACTCCCAGGATCCGAACAGGTGAAACCCTGGGCCACCAAAGCAGAGCGCAAGAACTTAACTACTCAGCCATGGGGCCAGCCCCATGACGATGATTTTCAGTTCTCACTTATTGTGATGTATAACAAGCAGCCTGAAACTTTCTGTCTGAAATTTTCATGCATTTTTATATTCAAGAAAATAAATAGGGGATCAGCCCGGTGGCCTAATGGTTAAGTTCGCACAGCCTGCTTTGGTGGCCTGGGGTTCGCAGGTTCAAATCCTAGCTGTGTACACCACTCATCAAGTCATGCTGTTGCATCATCTCACATAGGAAAAGTAGAGGAAGATTGGCACAGATGTTAGCTCAGGGTCAACCTTCCTCACACACACACACATACACAAAAGGAAAATAAAAAGGATCATTTATGATAATTTTGTATCCTGATTACAGTGGTAGTTACAAAAATCTACACGTGATGAAATGACATAGAACTGTACATACATATTGTAACAGTGTCAATTTCCTGGTTTTGATATTTTGCTGTAATTGTGTAAGATGTAACCTTTGAGGAAACTGAGTGAGGAGTACATGGGATCTCTCTATACTATCTTTGCAATTTCCTGTAAATCTATGATTATTTCCAAATAAAAAGTTTAAAACGATCATTTATAACATATAGACGCTTGGTACATAGTTGTTTTAAAATAATTGTCATTTTGTATTTGTTCAAAATATGTTCACAAGTTTTTAAATATTTTTCTGATTATTATTACTGAATTTGTTTATCCTTGGACTCTCAAAAGTTAGGTAGAAGAGGCAACTAACCTCGAAACCCTGATCTAATGCATTTGTAACATGTTCATGTGTACACTTAGCCTTACCTATTCCCATAAGGGCTGAGTGATATAGTGATGAAGGCATCAAATTTTCAGTCATTTGGGTTTTGTTATGATTGCTAACATTCTCTGATAACATTTTCCGATTTCAGCTTCAGATAACTAAAGTTGGGATATTTGGTGTTTTCCTCTTCAGTTGTCTTCTAGTAAGCTGACATCACCCATATCTGTTAACATTTTGTTGTGGGTCACTTCCCATATGGATTACTTTGGTGGACTCATTGCCCTTTATAACACATTAATTGTTTTTTGAGGCAGTATAAATTAGAAATTTGAATTCTTTCAGCTGTGTAATGTATTCCTCATCAGGATTGGGCCTGGAAACTTGTAATTTGGTCATGAACTAAGATTGATGAAGTTAATATTTGTAATTAATAAGGAAATGATGTACATGTCTTGGTTTAAAGGTTACTTGGCAAAAGAGTCAAGTTACTTGACAACTTAAACTTCTTATATCCAGAAAATAAATGATAAAATTTAGTTTTAGGTATACGCAAAATATAAAACTTGAATTTGGACTCAAAGGCAACACCTGTTGACAAAAAAGTGATTATAAAAATGCTTATGAAAAATTGTTATTGGAATATCTTTGATCTATTCTTTGGATAAGCTGCCAAATTTTGGAAATTGCTAGATTGTGGCAGTTTAGAAATAATGAATACAGTGTGCATAATCTTCACTGTTTCAAATGTTCTAAGAATATATATATATATGTGTAGTGTTACTTGTTGGATAAAAACCACTACTATCTTGCACAATAGGAAAAGAAGGTTGGCAGTGATTTCATAACTGCTGAGGAGCCATTATATTTCCCCTCTGTTTCTGAGCATTCTAATACACGAGAAACTTTCTGTCTCTGTGTCTCTTGCTCTCCTTCATACACACACACACACACGCACCCACACACACACACCCACCCCCACTGTCATCTCAGTTAAACAGGTTTCTTCAAAGAGAAAATATTTTAAGGAGCTTCTAAAAGTATTATTCATTATAGCCAACATTGTGACCCATAGGCCTTGCCCAACGTATGCAGTAAGGAGATTCCATTTGGGATGTTTAAAGGCATTTGTTTTATTTCTGGAGTTGCTGAAAAATTTCGACCATATTGATTATGCCATCTATGGAGTAAATTCTTATTCCTGTTTTTCTCACAAACTTTGAATCTAAAGCCCCGAGCTTTAGAGCCACATCTGTGTACTGGAAAACTTTCAGCAGTAAATGACTCTGTAATTTAACTACCCAGAAGCAAATAAATAGCCTCCCTTTGACAATGAAATGGAACAAGCTTGACCACCTGTATTAGCAGATTTCTCACTGAGCTATGGGATTTCGTGGCATTTTTTTTTTCCTTTGTCCTGGTGATAACTATTATTTATTACCATATAAACCTGCAGTCTGCAGGGTGTGTGAAACTTGCACTATATTTTTTGCCATTTAAGTATCTATTGAATTGCCTCCTGCATCCTTGTTCTCATCAATATCCTACTATGCAGGTTGTGGTGCCACATTTTAACGACTCCAGGATTTTAAAGCAAAAATGCTACAAATAATCTAGGTTCCCAGTAGCAACCTGAAGTGAACATGAAACTCTCCAAGTGAATTGCTTTATTTAGCTAACTTATTCCAACGTGTGCATATGAAAAATTCAACTGATTTGTCAACTAAGAGGAATTAAACAATAAATCATCCAGTAAGTGGTAATTGATTAATAATGTATAACCATTAACACAGATAACATTTTCTGTATACTTGCTGTTCTGCCAAAAAGAGCTTTTAGGGATCAAAGGATGTGTTTCTTTTAGGACAACAGATTTAGAATACTTTAGTAATACATAGTGGTTAGGAGCATGAGTTTGGAGGAAGATAAACTTGACCTTGAATGCTGGCTCTGATACTACCTGGCTGTGTCACCTTGGCTAAGTTGTCTCTGAAACTCTCTAACAATAGGACTCAGGTTATAGAACTGCTCTGAGAATTAATTTAAAAAATACATAAAGAATTTAGGATAGTATTTAGATAATACTAAAATTCAATCAATGTTAATTATTCAATAAATGTTATGCATTACATTCAAACTTGTTACTGCATCTTCTAAAATCCTGATGTATTCTTTAAGTATTATGTTATTACAAAACACTTTCTTGAGAAATATAATAAATAGTATCAATCAACAAACATCCCTATTGCCTGCTAAGTGCCAGGAACTGTTGGAGAACCAAGATTGAATAAAACTTATTTCTTATTCCGAATTTTTAACATTTAGTCTATCTCCTGGGATTGCTACAACTCTGGATTAAGAATATTGGCTATTGCTGTTCTTGCCAACTTCAAGGTATTTAGAAGAAAGTCATTGGCCAAGGAATTTGTCTTTGTAAGCGTAAAAAGAGTGGAGATAAACCAGCAAAGAATAGCTTAACTTTGTAGGTGTTTATTTTACTCATTCATAAGAAGGCTATAGATAGGCAATGAAGGGCAAAGGTTTTGGGAATGCCATCAAGGATCAAAGCTGCTCCGCCATTCTTTATGTATGACTTTCATCCATATATTTACATGTTCATTTCTATAATTCCAGCTATTGTATCCACATTTTAGCCAGGAAAACAAAAAGAGCAAAGGCTGAAGGATCATTATAATTGATTCTGGCCTTTTAAAAGCTTTTCCAGAATCCTAGCTTAGGAACTTATGTTTATATCTAAATGGTCAAAACTGAGTCATATTTTTCCCCCCTTAGCTGCAAGAGAGTCTGGGATGATGACTATTTTAGCTTTGTGGGCTTTATTAGAGAAAATTAAGAATAGTTCATCTTCTTAGCTATCCAGCATCCTTGATACTATTTTTCCCATCCAGACATTTTGGATGGCATGCATTCATTCCTTCCCAAAGGGAACCTACATCAAAGCCTCATCCTATAATAACACCCAGTGATGCTGTCATCTCTAACAGGCCCAGACACAGCTGCTCCTTATGGCTTAGCAACCCATAATTTTAAAAAACAAGTTATCTGCCTGAACTCCCACAATACAGAATGACAGAGAAACAACAGGATACATAAAACTAAAGGAAAACTACCATTTAGGAAGAGAGAGAATGGGAAACAAGCAGAAATCACCGATTGCTAATACATATCAAATCCTGCTGTGCAAGAATAGAATTCTTGCTTTGTCAGTGTAGTATATTCCTTGGTTAACCAATCATAGAACTCCTGTCTGCCATCCTGAGGGATCTCCATTGCCCATTATTCCCCATGGCCTCATGGAGGCCTTGCTGGAGGGCTGTACAGCTTTAGAAACTGAATTTTTCCACATGTAAATTTGGAGGTTCTAGAATGGATCTACATACTGAATAGATGCCAAATATTACCAGCCAAGCCTTGAGTTATCTCAGGGTTAGCAGGCCTATTTCCTATTTTTTGCATTGTTAGTGATGTTGAGTCAATCCTGACTCCTAGTGACTTTGTGTACAGGAGAGTGGAACCCTGTCCTGTCTTTTTGTGCCATCCTCTCACATTCTGGTTCTATATCAGACAATGCTCCACTGCTATTCATAGGGTTTTCACGGACAATCTTTTTGGAAGTAGGCAGCCAGGTCCTTCTTCCTAGTGTGTATTAGCCTGGAAGCTCCACTGAAATCTCTCCACCCTGGGTGACCCTGCTGGTATTTGAAATATCAGTGGCATAGCTTTCTGCATCACAGCAACATGCAGCTGTCACTATACGACAATTGATGGATGAGTTGTTTGGTTCCCTGATAAGGAAATGAACCTGGACCATGGTGGCGAGAGAGCCAAATCTTAACTACTAGACCACCAGGGCTGGCTCTTTCTTATTTGCTGTCAACTCCAAACACAAGTAAACAGAACACATCTCTTTATAGATGAAAGGCCACAGAGAAGGAGTTACCCCTTCCTCAGGGACTTTAGATAAGGCTTTATAAGGTCTACTAATAGGACTGCCATTCCAATAACCAAAGGTGATTCCCCCCACTGTGGGATATGTAGAAGAAATACAAGTTAGTTGATCACAAAAGAGACCAAGTGTCCAAGAGAATGTCAAGCACATCAGGGATAATATAAAAATATTGTGTCAACCATGGGGATAAAATAAAAATACCATGTCAACCATGGCAGAGAACCAGATTGGGACCAGTGGGAAGGAATTCTCCCCTATAAACCACTACCTTAGCAGTAGTTACCTTTGGGAAAAAAAATCAAAATGAGTAGATTTCTTTCACTTGGGATCAGAAAAGATAAAAATGAAAATTAATGATTATAGGAAAATAAAGCCTGTAAATTTAAATAGGTGTATGCACACAATTAATTTAAAAAATACATCACCTCAGTGGAGCTCTGACAGTTATATTCCAGCAGGATAATTTTAGTTAATGAAGGAAGGGTCTATTCCATAGAATATTCTAGACATTAAAAAAAATTCAACCACTAGCCTCATGATGTGGCTTATTGCCCACCAAACCTACTCTTCTGAATGCAGAGACACATGCCAGGCTTGCACGGCCAGACTCTTGTGGTTTAAGGCAATAGTAATAGTCTCTGCTTTTACCATTCTTAGGTATAATGGAACAAACGGGCTATTTGGTGTGCTTGGGTCACTGTAATAGAGTGAGGTGTACTGGTAAACCAGCCAAACAAGAAAGTTTCTCAAAGGCTCTCATGTCTAAAGGAGAGAGGCCTTGGTCAAGGGCAATTTCAGTAGGTGATAGAGGAAATGTTGCTGCCTGAGACTGGGTGGGAAACTCAATCAGTACTTTGCACAATGATGGGTAAGTTCTCTCTGGGGATTCTAATATCCCAAGAATAATGTTTGGAATTTTTTTGCAACAAGATCAAAGGATCAGAGAAGCCTGTATACTACCATTTGTCTATATCCCAAAATGTTTCCCTGGGGGATAAAGACTATAGCCTGGAATTTAGGTAGGAGTCCCATTCATTCTCCTAGTTTCTCAACACATTTATGTTGAATACCTATTGCATACCAAGATTGTTCTACATGCTGAAGACATAGCATTGGACCAAACAAAGTTTTATGAAGATCGTATTCTACTGGTGGAAGGCAGAAAATAAACAAAGAGATATAATATGTTAGGTAGTAAGAAGTGGTTCAAAGACAATTAATACAGGTTACGGATACTAAATAGATAGGAAATGAGGAGGACAGTGGTTGAAGGTTTGGCTGGGGTGCATTTTAGACAGAGTGGTCAAGGGAAGTCTCTCTGATGAGGTGACATTTGAACAGAGATTAAAAAGAAATGAGAGCAAACTATAATATATCTAAGAAATTGTTATGAAAAATTTCTATAGTAATTAAAAATGGAGTAGGATTTTTAGTGTGTTAACATGTTTGGGTTTTGTTATCATCTAAATCCTGCACTTTCCTCTGAATAATAGAAGAGTTGGATGCACCACCATCATTTCCCCCTTCATGTTTTTGTGGGAGTTCTCTGGTTTCAAATCATCCTCACGGTGCATTTTCTCAGAAGATTTTTCTCGTATGAACCAAATTCTAATTGAGACAGTAAATATTTTCTTCCAACACATCTTCAAATCATGTTGTTCTGTTGTAGTGGTCGATGTAAACATATGACATGTACCCTACACCACTGTTGTGGAGTACACTTTAAATAACTGTAATTCCAAAGAATGGCAGTCCAATGTTGGTTTTAACACAGTTCATTACTCTCGGATGACTGAGGCTATGTAATGAAAATCTTGCTCCATCTCATTTCCTAAAACAAATGTTTGTGTCACGTGCTCCCCTGGAACACATTTTCAACAGAAGAACATCTCTAACAAACAGAAAGTATTATTTTCCTCGTGATTGAGATTGTTGAAATTGTCAGTAAGAGAAATATTAGCGGTTGGTCTTCTGCATGTCTGTAAAATATTTGGGAATGTCTGCTTTCTTGGCTATGTCAACTTGGACCAATTTTCTTTTTCTGACCCTAATGCTGAATGCAGGGATATAAAAACCAATATTGAGACTGTCAGGGTTGCTCTTAATCCTATTTGTTAATTATTTGAAGTTTTGAGGCAGAATCCTCCGAAGTTAAATATTTGTATTAGCGTCTACCAAATGCTTTACATAATCTGCTTCTGGGTGCTTCCCCATGCTTCTGCAAGGCCTTCACTGTGTCTGTTTTAAATGAAATGGTGGGTATGTGCTCTAATAGAATTTCCTGCTTTCCTAGCATTTGACGACAACAAAAATCAACAAAAGAATTTACCTTAACTTATATCGTAAAATTGAGATGTCTACTAGGTGACCAGAAACTTTTTTGCTGCAGGATATATGTGCAATACAAGTTCTCTGCAATTTGCAAGAAATACCAACTCTTTCATCCTGCCTTTCTGAACAGAATGTGTCCACAGGCTGGTCTCAATCAATAACTCATTTCTTGATGTACTGTTGAGAAATCTAATAATGAACAATCTTCGTTCATGGCTTTAATAATTTGTTCTTAAAACTGAAAGGAAATGATCCTTTCTCTGGTCATCATTGTTATGGATTCAGAGGGCCTAATTAAAAGCATCACTTTGTCCTATGTCGATTCTGATCCTATTGAAAAAAAGAAGTACTTCAAAGTAAGAAAACTATGAAATGATTTACTGATGGTAGTATCTTAGGAAAATGTGACTCAGGTTTATAAGGAAAATGAGTCTTTTAATATTGCATGCCAAAATTGGATGTAGCCATCCTGTCACAGCAAGTGCTGGAGAAATACAGCCTCCCTGCAAAGGGATAAGTGTTGATAAGTCATGAGACATAGAAGAAATTAGTGAATGTTCTGTCTGCTGGCAGATAGATCCAAAGGAGAAGGGACGAAGCAATGAGCCATGCTTGCTGAGTTCATATTGTCAAACACACCAGTCACGTTAGCCATCACTCCTGTCGTTTGAGACTATTAAGTAAATGAACAAGTAAGAAAAGGGCCAGGAGTGTTACACCAATATCCTTCTATATAAAAATACAATGAGAAAGGACGGAAACTTCCCTGGCCCCTACTCCTAGCCAACTTTAATTGCTTTCTGCATCTTATTTTGCACTGTACCCTGAAGAAAATTCTTAGATGAATTGGAATGTTAGAATTATATATATTATATATGTTATTCTTAAGGGTTTACCATCCTAGCGTGGAGAAACCTGCTGGGTACTGAGAGGTGTGGGCCACCTTTCATTTCTGCATTTACCACTGGTGTGCTCTGCGACTCTCTTCAAGTCCCTTAACTGTATCCATTCTAAAACAGGCAAGGACACGGACAAGAGAATGTAGGTAGTAAAGGAAAGTATATTTCTCGAGTACCTGCTGTATGCTAGTGAATAGGTTAAGTGTTTTTAGAGTTATTATCCCATTTAATCCTTACTAGGATCCTGTGAGGTAGGTATTACTATCTCCATTTTATACATGAAGAAACGGGATGGCCCAAGTTCACAATGGTAGCCAACAGTGAAGTCTGGATTTAAACCCAAATCTGTCTGATTCCAAAGCCTTATTATTTCCAAGGAAATTATAAAGCTGCCAATGCTACTCTCTAGTCTCTTCAGTGGTGCTTGGCTATTTGATTTCTTTTTTTCCCCAGAATTATCAAGATATCATTGACATATAACATTGTGCATGTTTAAGGTGTACCATGTGATGATTTTATACACTTATATATTGCAAAATTATTACCATAGTAGGGTTATTTAACACCTTCATACTTCACATAATTACCATTTCTTTTTTTTTGGTGAAAACATTTACAATCTATTCTGTGAGCAACTTTCAAGTGTATAATACAATGTTATTAACTACAGTCCCTATGCTGGACCTTAGATTGCCAGAACTTATTCATCTTATTATTGGAAGTTTGTACCCTTTGACCAAGATCTCCCCATTTCCCCCAGACCCCAGCCCCTGGAAACCACCATTATACTCTGTTTCTGTGAGTTCGGCTCTTTATAATTCCACATGTAAGTAATATTACACACTATTTATGTTTCTCTGTCTGACTTATTTCACTTAGCATAGTGCCCTCAAGTTCCATTCATGCTGTCACAAATGGCAAGATTTCCTTTCTTCTCATGGGTGAATAATATTCCATTGAATGTGTGTATGTATGTGTGTGTGTGTGTATGTGTGTGCGTGTATGTGTATATATATATATATACACACTACATCTTCTTTATCTAATTCAACTATAGATGGAGACTGGGTTGTTTTCATATCTTCGTTATTGTAAATAATGCTGCAATGAACATCTGAGAGTAGACATATTTTTGCCATCCTTTTATAATTTCCTTTGGATAAATACCCAGAAGTGGGATTGTAAGATCATATGGTAGTTGTATTTGTAATTTCTTTTTTGAGGAAGATTAGTCCTGAGCTACCATCTGCAGCCAATCCTCCTCTTTTTGCTGAGGAAGACTGGCCCTGAGCTAACATCTGTGCCCATTTTCCTCTGCTTTATGTGCAGGATGCCTGCCACAGCATGGCTTGACAGGCAGTGCATAGGTCTGTGCCCGGGATCCAAACTGGTGAACCCTGGGCCACTGAAGCAGAACTTGCAAGGTTAACTGCTGTGCCACTGGGCTGGCCCCGGTATTTGTAATTTTTGGAGGAACCTCCATACTGTTTTCCATAGTAGCTGTTTCCATTTACATTCCCACCACATTGCACAAGGGTTCACTTTTCTCCATATTCTTGCCAAAGTTTCTTTCTTGTCTTTTTGATGATAACCATTTAACAGGTGTGAGGTGGTATCTCATGGTGGTTTTGATTTGTATTTACCTGATAATTAGTGATGTCAAGCATCTTTTCATATACCTGTTGGCTATTTGTATGTCTTTTTTGAAAAAATGTCTATTCAGTTCCTCTGCCCATTTTTTAATCAAATTGTTTGTTTGTTTTTTGCTATTGAGTTGCTTATATATTTTAGATGTTAACTGCTTATTGGATGGATGGTTTGCAAATACCATCACTCCATTCTGGAGGTTGCCTTTTCACTTTGCTAATTGTTTCTTCTATGGTACAGAGGCTTTTTTAGTTTGATAGAGTCTCACTTATTTCTTTCTGTTTTTGTTGCTCGTGCTTTTGGTGTCATATCCAAAAAACTGTTGCCAAGACCAATGTCAAGGAGTTTTCCCTTGTTTTCTTCTAGGAGTTTTATGGTTGCAGGACTTGTGTTTAAGTGTTTAATCCATTTCATGTTAAATTTTGTGAGTGGCATAAGATGAGAGTTCAGTTCCATTCTTCTGCATGTGATTATCCAATTTTTCCCAATACCATTTATGTGAAGAGACTGTGATTTCCCCAATGAGTATTCTTGGTTCCCCTGTCAAATATTAGTTGACTATAAATGCTAGGATTTATTTAAGGGCTCTAGATTCGATTCAGTTGGTCTATGTGCCTCTTTTAATACCACTACCATACAGTTTTGATTAGTATAACATTATAATATAGTTTGAAATTATAAAACGTGATGCCTCCAGCTTTGCTCCTCTTTCTTAAGATTGCTTTAGCTATTTGGGGTCTTTTGTGGTTTCATATGAATTTTGGATTGTTTTTCTATCTCTGTTAAAAGTGCCATTGAAATTTTGATAGGGATTACATTAAATGTATTTATGGCTTTGAGTGGTACAAACATTTTACTGATATTAGTTCTTCCAGTCAGTAAACATGGCATATCTTTCCATTTATTTGTGTCTTTAAATTCTTTCATCAAAGTCTTGCAGTTTTCAGTGTCCACAGGTCTTTCATCTCCTTGGCTAAATTTATTACTAAGTGTTTTATTCTCTTTGATGTTATTGTGAATGGGATTCTTTTCCTTATTTCTTTTTCAGATAATTTGTTGTTATTATATAAAAAAGCAACTGATTTCTGTGTGTTTATTTTATACCCTGCAACTTTACTGAAATCATTTATTAGTTCAAACAGTTTTTTTTTAGTGCAGTCTTTAGGGTTTTCTATATATAAGATCATATCATCTGTAAACAGAGACAATTTTACTTTCCAATTTGGATGCCTTTTATTTCTTTTTCTTGCCTAATTGCTCTGGCTAGGACGTGAAGCACTATCGAACAGAAGTGTTTAGAGTGCTCACACTTGTCTTGTTCCTGATCTCAGAGGAAAATCTTTCAACCTTTCTCCATTGAGGATGATGTTAGTTGTGGGCTTGTCATATATGGCCTTTATTATGTTGAGGTATGTTCCTTGTATACCCAATTTGTTTAGAGTTTATATCATGAAATGGTGTATTTTGTCAAATTCTTTCTCTGCATCTATTGAGATGATTATATAATTTTTATCTTTCATTCTATTAATGTGGTATGTTGCATTTATTGATTTTTGCATGTTGAACTATTCTTACACCCTAGGGGTAAATTCCTCATGATTGTGGTGTTTGATGCTTTTAATGTGCTACTGAATTTAGTTTGCTAGTATTTTATTGAGAATTTTTGCATGTATATTTATCAGGGATATTGGCCTGTTGTTTTCTTTTCTTATAGTGTCCTTACTGGGCTTGTTATCAGGGTAATGTTGGCTTAATAGAATGAGCTTATGAGTATTCCCTCATCTTCAAATTTTTGGAAGAGTTTGAGAAGGGTTTACATTAGTTTTTCTTTAAACGTTTGATAGAATTCACCAAGGAGCCATCTGATCCTGGGCTTTTCTATGTTGGAATGTTTTTGATTACATTCAGTCTCCTTACTTGTTATTGGTCTGTTCAGATTTTCTATTTCTTCAAGATTCACTCTTGGTAGGTTGTATGTTTTTAGGATTTTATCCATTTCTTCTAGGTTATCCAATTCATTGGTATATAATTGTTTATAGTAGTCTTTTATGATCTTATATATTTCTGTGGTATCAGTTGTAATGTGTCCTCTTTCATTTCTGATTTATTTTAGTCTTCTCTCTTTTTTCTTAGTTAGTTGAGTTGAAAGTTTGTCAATTTTGTTTATCTTTTCAGAAAATCAGCTCTTAGTTTCATTGATGTTTTCCATTGTTGTTCTGGTCTCCATTTCATTTATCTCTGCTCTGATCTTTGCTATTTCCTTCCTTGTACGAACTCTGGGCTTATTTTCTTCGTTTTCTAGTTCCCTAAGGTATAAAGTTAGTTTGTTTATTTGAGATTTTTCTTTATTCTTAATGTAGCTATTTTATTGCTATACACTTATTTCTTAGAACTGCTTTTGCTGAATCCAACAAGTTTGGGTATGTTGTGTTTCCATTTCTGTTTGCTTCAAGATTTTTTAAATTTCTTTTTTGATTTCCTCTTTGACCCAGTAGTTGTTCAGGGGTGTTCATTTAACTTCCACATATTTGGGAATTTTCCAGTTTTCCTCTTGTTATTACTTCTAGTTTCATAACATTGTAGTTGGAAAAGATACTTGGTATGGTTTCAATCTTCTTAAATTTACTTAGACTTATTTTGTGACCTATCATATGATCTTTCCTGGAAAATGTTCCATGAGTGCTTGTGAAGAATGTATATTCTGCTACTGTTGGATAGAATGTTCTATATACGTCTGTTAGGTCCATTTGGTCTGAAGTATAGCTTAAGTTCAACATTTTCCTGTTGATTTTCTGTTTGGATGATCTATCTGTTGTTAAAAGTGGTATAATGAAATCCCCTACTATTATTGTACTGTGTCCATTTCTCCTTCAAATCTGTTAGTATTTGCTTAATACATTTAGGTGCTTCAATATTAGGTGCATATATATTTATGATTACTATGTCTTATTGATCAATTGACCCCTTTATCATTATGTAATAACCTTCTTTGTCTCCTGTTATCATTTTTGGCTTAAAATTTACTTTGACTGAGTGAAAGCTTACTTTGATAAGTTGTTGTGACCTTAAAGTAACTTTTGCACAGGGTATTCCTTTAACTCACTTCCTAATCAGTTATTTGGGAGGACATAATTCCTCAGCCCACCAAAAATGGTTGAAGGAAATCATTAAAACTGTTGATTAAGGGGTGATGGTGGTGATGGGAGAAGATGGACATCTTTCTTTCTTAAGAAGACATATGCCACAGATTTGAAAATGAAGATCAATAGCTCTTACATTTTAGAAGCCTTAAATAAATTGGGTATACAATGGAATATGCAAACATGCATGCACACACATACATCCACAAAATTTTTTTAAAAGATGTTTAGTTATCATAAGTAGCCATGATTTTTCCATGCAATTACTCAGTAAACACAAAAATGTTTGACAGCTCACAGCATGTCTACCTTTTACTTGAAAATGGAGCCTAAAGTTAAATAATAATAAAATTGAATGATAAGCCTCAGTGATCTCTGGTTTTCTGTGCATCCTGTATTTGTTAGGTTATGATTTGTATCTCTTCAATACTTATGGGATCAATTCACAAATGCATTACACAGGGGGAAAAATAGAATTTGAGTGCTGTGAATGAGTTAGTCATCATATTCATTTTGATTCTCTTTTACCACCATTTCCAGAACACATATTTTACCCGCTGGTTGAATTACTCAACCACACCATGAAACTCAGACTCTCTTGGCCAAATCACCGTGAGTTTACATTCCAAAATATGCAAGCACATCTACTCCTTCTCCATATCTAAGAGATATTCCAAAGGAAAATAAAATATTCAATTTCAGGAAAACGATGAAATTCAAAACAAGTACAGACTTCCTCTTCCTATTGAAATTCAGTTTTTTTCAATAAAAGAAATAAACTTTTAGGTGAAGCAATACTGAGGGCTCATTTTCTCATACTGGTGACTAACTTTTAGCCCTTTTGTTCTCAGACTGATGAAAGACTTCAGACTTTTAGGGTCTATTTTGGAAGCATGTTCATATGTCAAAGATAAACTGTCTTCCATGATGTTCACATTTAAGGTAACTGATCAGAATTGTTTGATAAGCCCAGTGCAAAATGAATTTTACTTAAAGATATTTTCTAATTCAAAGGTGAATTGCTGGTAAGGTAATAGGCATTGCTGAAATTAGTATCTTTGAAAATATAATTCACATTCCGTGAGAAGAATAGCATGTTGCTGGGGGTACCAACATTCACATATGTATCCTTAGGGATCTGGCTTCTTAAGCAGCCCTAGTCAGGTATTTATACAAGAAATAACACCACTTTATAAGGATACAATATCAGACAGGGTAATAGTTTATTCTGCAGGAGAATACTTTGGTATTGAATACAGCTCACAAAAATCTGTATTCTAAACTCCTAGAAAATAAAGTATTGATTTATTAATGTATAAGTCATTCAAAGTAACCACTCAGCCTTGGTTTCACCTATCCCTGAAGTAGCCACTCTCAATTTTTCCATGAAACGTACAAAGATACAGGAAAAAATAATCAACAGATAACTTTGGAAAACCAAGATTAATAAAAAACAAATTCCCAGAAACATTCAAGGATTACGTAATTGCTGCTAAAACCTTGGAGCAGAATTGAGATTCTTAACATCCCCCTACTGTATCATTAATTCTTTTACAATTAAGGCTAGTTTTTCATACCCTCTTTCCTTGCCTAACCTCGAGAAGAAAAAATTACGAACAAATGCACAAAGCAAGCTATATCACACACATCACATTGCCTAATATTGGCACCTTCTATTTTTATTGTTCCTGCTGAGTATCAGATTCATCTGAGGAGGTGATTTGCTTTCTTTTTACTTCTTTTTATTTTTGAGTAAAGATTTTCTCCTCAGCTTCAGGAACTAACAGGTCAGAGTATCTAAAAGCAGAATCCAAGAATGTGTATTTTTAAAACATTTCACCAGGGGTACTGAAGGTTAACCGTATTTGTGATCAACTTCTCTAGAGGATGTAAGATGTGCTGGAAAAGGAACAAAAATCTACAAGGAGGAAAAAAGTTTGAATGTAAACTCAATAGGACAAAATCCAGAAACATTAAGCTAAAGAGAAAAATGAGCTGAGTGAACTGAAGAAATATTACAAAGAAATAATAGCACATTAGCATTAAATTCCATACTGGTGGTAATTAGGAGCAGAACTGACGCGGTAGAAAATCAAATCAGTGACTTGAAGCACTGATAAAATAAGCTCTCCTAGTATGCAGGGGGAAAGTCTAATTATAAAAATTTGATATTTGATAAAAATTTGAGGGAGTATGATATACATGGAGGCTAGAGAGTCAAGATCCAATATAACAACTGGTATATCATCTAGAAGGAGAAATAAGGATAGCTGGAACAGAAACAATAACCAAATATATAAAACTGAAGCCATCTTTCCAGAGCTGATGTGTCCTTTCGTGGAGATTGAAAGGATTGACCAAATTCCGAGCAAAATGAAAAGGCGTGCATCTACGGATATTTTGGCATTATTTAAATAGCTAAAATTACAATTTGCAAGGGGAAAAATCTTGGTTAACTGGCAAAGAAACAAAAATTAACTTTTTAAATATATTCACTATAGGGTTAAAAATCAGAAGACAATGGAATAATGATTACTAATTGTTGAAGTTATGACTATAAAATTGTACACCTAGCCTTCTGAATGAAGCCACAAAAAGACTATCTAGTTGAAGTGCAAAGGGCTGATCTTCTTAATATACCTATTGATTACCTCACTCAGTAAATATACTGGCATCCAGTTATAATAAATAAGAAAAGACACGAGCAGATAAGTCACAGATGAAGAAATACACATGGCCAATAACATTATAAACCATCATAAATATTACTAGTGATAAAAGAAATGTAAACAAGAACCAAGATGCCATTTTTTACTATCAAATTTACAATGATTAAAACAAATAAAAGTATACTGTTTTGGCAAAGTTACTAATTTTTAAAATGCAAATTGGTTTGACTTTTCCAGAAATTATTTCATTGAGTTTTAACTATTAACTTCTTTCTAGAAATCTTGATTTTAAAAAATCCAGCATGCAGACCAAGGCCTATTGTAGCATAAATTGTAACTGTGAAAAATTTGAATGATATCAAATAACCAAGAATAATCCTGCAGACGTAGTCTTTGTGGAGTAGTAGTTTGATAGGTTATGACAAACCCATAAAATGCACCCACTAAAACAGTATTTTTTGAAGCATAATTAATCTTAAGAGAAAAATTGTCATACTAGTCAATCAACTGGAAAACTAGGCACAAAATGATAATTAATATTACTGCATGTTTTCCTTGTTAAACTGTTTTGCATAGAAAAGTAAGCAAATCTAAATCTTGACCATGGTTATCTGTAGATAGAGAAGTATGGTGATTTTTATTTTCTTCAATAGCATATCTATGTTTTCCAATTCTCTAGAATGAGCATTGGCTACTTTGTAATAAAAAAATGATAATATCTATTAAAAAAATAAAACGGTGCTGGCCTAGTGGCATAGTGGTTAGGTTGACATGCTCTACTTCAGCGGCCCAGGTTTTGCCAGTTTGGATCATGGGTGTGCACCCATACTGCTCATCAAGTCACGCTGTGGCAGGCATCCCACATATAAAATAGAGGAAGATTGGCATAGATGTCAACTCAGCAACAGTCTTCCTCACCAAAAAAATTAAAAAATAGATAAAGCAAATGTTGTTTGTAAAAATTCACCTTGCTGATAGAGAACGTGTCCTGGTTAATGCATTATCATAGCATAAACAGTGATGAGAACTTTCTTGATCAAATGTAAGTGAAATTAATTTTCTTTAAATAGTGACTGATTGTGACAACTGAGCTCTCCCTAATAACTAACATAATTAATATAAATATATATTTGTTATATATCATATATGACCAATATGTATAAATATGTAAACACATATAAATACGTGAAGGTTGTTTTTGCACAATGCTGTTTTTTAAGAATTCTCTTTACGTATTCTAAAAATTAAAAGACAAGTGTTTACCTTAATAACATGTTGTCAGTAATGATCGCAATATTAAAAACCAGAACACCTCCCTATAATAGTGTTCACATGTTTCACTGTGCAATTAATTTCTAACTGTAAACAAATTAGTAGCATTGTCCTACACATTAAATAAGTCAGGTATTAGAATAGTGAAAGTGGAAAATAATATTACTCTGGTCACTTAATTGTTCAATTCAGGCTCTCAGTCTTTTCTGTCTGATGGTACACCTTTTTATTTTAGTTTTTTGGTCCTAAGGTCACCAAGATTAAATAGAGTAAGAGATAGTGGTGACATCTCTTCCAGGTAAACATAGGCAGGAAAGTTTTGAGCAGAATTAAGAGGGATTAGGTGTATTCCTTGCCCACTTTGGAAATTCTGGTTAGCCAAAGAGCAGCACTGACTAGGAACGAAGGGACTGTCAATGGTTATCCATTTGGACGCACTCTGAGTTCTAAGGAAGTCCCTAAATGTTATGTGGGAGCTTCCTGGTGATTCATTCTGTTCCATACTGCTGTTGCTGTAGCCAACCCAGTTCCCCCATTTTTTTTTTTTTTTTTGAGGAAGATTAGTCCTGAGCTAACATCTGCTACCAATCCTCCTCTTTTTGCTAAGGAAGACTGGCCCTGAGCTAACATCCGTGCCCATCTTCCTCTACTTTATATGTGAGACACTTGCCACAGCATGGCTTGCCAAGCAGTGCTATGTCTGCACCCAAGATCTGAACTGATGAACCCCAGGCAGTCAAAGCGGAACGTGCAAAATTAACCACTGCGCCGCCAGGTGGGCCCCCTGAGTTCCCAAAATTTTAGTAAAGAATTTCACCACCATAATTACATTAGTACACTGTTAGCTTTACTTTTTTACGCATTTCTGTTTGCTTGAACTTTCTGGCCTGTTCTCATATGTATTTGACAAAAGAACTACAGATAGAAAGTGTTACTATATCTTAGTTGAAGGAAATGGTCCGTGGATTAATGTCTGAAATGTGCAATCTTGGCAATCAAGGCTCACCTCAGTGTTTGCTGGGACACAGGAAACCAGTTAATGGCTGATAATGTCCAGGAAATTAGTAGCTCGTGCATATGGTAAACGCTTCGTTCCCAGCCAAGTGATTTGTTTAACTGATGGCTGGAGTTCTCATAGGGACTGTTAGCATAGTGGAATAGTAGGGCTTTATTAACGGACTATGTGCTAGTCCTTGTTCCCTAACTGAAGAATTTAACCATAATATGCAATACAATGGAAAATTGTATACCTGGGCAGTCAAGATCTTAAAGGCACCAACATTCTATACTCCAAAAGGACCTTTTTATTTTAACACTATTATTGTCATAGTTTTCTCATAACATTATCTTAATTAGTTTAGAATTCTATAAAATGAATTATGAATATCTTTTAGTTGTGAGAAAGATACTAAGTTAGATGTCACTTTGCTTAATCTCCTATTCCTATCTGTTAACTTTGTCACTGATAGTGTGGATTATTTTAATCCATTGCTTGTACTCATTGATTTTTTAAAGAGCATCATGCCAGCCTTGTGTTATGTGCTTTCACATATTTTCTCATTTAATTTCCCCACACTTCTCCTTCTGCACTCCTTCCATAGTTAGCTTTCACATGTCCCTCAAGCCACAGTTCAAGTGTCAGTTCCTCAGGGAAATCTTCATGACGCCACAGTCTAGGTCATGCTATTCTTTTTACATATTCTCGTAGACTCTTGTTCAGTTTGTAGAATCTAGCTTCACAATTTGTAACTTAAATTTTATGTGGTAAAAAATTGGATACTGTCCCTCTCCCACTCTGGAGTATAGAATTCATAAGTGCAAAGACCATACACTTCTTGCCACCATTGTATACCTTCCGAACCAAGCAGAGTGTCTGTCCAGCGGGTAGCAGGTCATAAGAAATGTTTGTTGGGTGAAAGAATTCTATGTGGCAATTATTATTGTCCCAGTTTTACAGATGAAGAAATTAAAGTGCAAAAAGTTAAACTTAACCAAAGGCATACAGCCAACTGGATGTCAGCATCTCATCTCATGTCTAACTCCAAAACCATTACTGTATTATAATTGTCTTAATTGAGTAAGACAATGAAAGTACTGCAAAATTTATTGTTCTTTTTATAATAAAACTGAACTTTACTAAATATTTACCATTTCTCTGTGCAGTCTTTCAGAGCAGTGATTCTCAACCAGAGGCAATTTTTCCCCCACAGGGACTATTTGGCAATGTCTGAAGACATTTTTAGTTGTCACAACTCAGGGGAGGGGTGCTACTGGCAACCACTGGCATCCTATGATGCCTGAAAGAGCCTCTCGCCTCCACGTTGACCAGTTTAGCTACTTACATTCCTTCCTTTCTTCCTTCCTTCATTGACTTTCTTGAGAAATATATATAGTGCCTGGTGTGTGGAGAACCAGTGGTGAACAAAACACAGTGCCAGATGAAAGTAAACTTACAGTCTATGGGGAGGTATAGATAAGTAAACAGGTAATTATTATATATAGTAAACAGTTATCTAGAGGTGTGCATACAGGGGCATGTAGTGCAGACAAGGTATTTCATCTGAGATGCTCAGGAATGCTTTCCTAGAGAAAGTGGCATCTAAGCTAATATCTGAAGGGTACCTTAGAGTAGTGGTTCTTCATTGCAATTTCTAGAAATATTTTTGATTGTCACAATTGTGCCACGAGTTGCTACTGGCATCTAGTGGGTAGATATAGGCCGGGGATACTGCTAAACATCCTACAGTATGGGGACCGCCACCCTCCCCCCACACACATATACACGATAAGAAATTATTTGGTCCAAAATGTCAATAATGTTGAGACTGAGAAATCCTATTTTAGAATGATAATACCAGATCATTGTTTTGTTGCCACTGCATTTTTAAAATCCAACTTAATTTTGTTGTCCTAAATTATTATTTTTCTAAGTTGTAATTGGCAATAAAGTAGTATCTGTCTATTAATCAATCAATCAATCTATGATGTTTCATCTTATAAGTGACAAGAAACTATATGATTACTTATTGGAAACAAATTAACATTTCAATAACTTTAATAAACATGGCATACTTAACAAAAATAATTTATCATATCTCCTTCCTTTTGAATTTCTGTCACAGTCCAATCTTAAGCCTCTATAACACTTCCAGTTGTCAATATAGTCCTATGACCATACTCTTGAGACTCGAGTCCAAGCCTGATTCATTTCCATTCTTACCTTGGGATTCTGCTCATGGTGGGCTCTCAGATTTTCAGTGGATGACTCCAAACAAGTTAATTCTCTGGCCGAGGCTGAACAATTAAGTCTGCTGAATACTACAAACCAATTGATTAAAATATGTATTATACTTCAGTACTTGCAAATGGGCCCGGATAATAAATTTTTTATTACTAAAAGTTCTTTCAATTAGAGTTCTGAAATCTGTATATGATTAAGCTTCTTCTGGATAATTTCCTGTGAATGTTAGAATTTTTTCAGGAAATACCTCTTTTCCTTTATTTTTTAAGGTCCATCTCAGTAATTAGAGATCATCACTTTTCCTTTAGAGGTAGACCACTAGAGGAGTCAAAATTTGATTGGCATTTGTCTACCAGTGTGTCTTTTTAAAAAGGATAGAAAATGATGATAAATTAAAACTCAGGTGCTTTCAAGTATCTTTTGGCATATTGGCTGTGCAGACATACTCTCCTAAAATAAAGCAAAAATACACATAATGACTGTCTTTTCTTTTTACTTTCATGTAGCTGGCTTGATTCTGAGTTCTTTTCTCTCTGTGCATAAACTACAACTTTCCCATGACTGGTTCTTTTAACTTGCGTTGAAGATTATGGTTCTATTTCTTCTCTAAATATTTTTAGTATAACATTTATATTCTGCTTATATTTTTGTAAATTGTTTATCCTCGTTTACTTTTCCTTCTTGAAAATACAATCTGAAAAACAAGTTGTGGATTAAATGTAGCACCTGTGCAGAGTATAAATTTTTAAGTGGAAGAAAAACATGAAAAGTACTACAAATATTTAATTGTTGATGACACTGACCTGATGGTAACAGGTCAATGCACCTGTGTAAGGATACAAAGTGTTTTAATATAAGCAAGTCCCCATCTCCAGACTGTTGTACATTTCAATCTACTGAATAATATTGTGCAATTTTATAGGAATTCCTTTTGAGTTTTCCAGAATTCTAAAGGAAGTGAATTCATTAGAGGTCTATGTTACTCTTAATAGTGATAATTCCAGATTGTAGTGATAATTCCAGATTGTAGAGTAGATTGGGGAACCATCTATGAACTTCATGTACTTCGTGGTAGACCCTTGTAGAAGAGGAAATGGGGTTGAGATCGGGTACAGATAACAATAAGGGTTATCCAAGAAGAATATACAGAAAGTAGAAATGGGAGATGATATAACATTGCTTCACAAGTTGATGAGCTAGTGAAAATAAAACATAGATGTCCATTATACTTGCTCTTGGCAAGTTCAGATTCTATAAAGGGAAAAAACAGTGGAACCTTCTGACTCCTTTTCAATATTCTCCCTAATTCAGTTTTAATGGGTGGGCATAGTGCATGATGTCCAGTGTGCAGGCTTCAGTGATTTATGTCCATTCACGCTGATGCTGCTGACATGCTCATTGCACTTCCAAAGATTTTGTAATAATTAATTAGGACCTGGGGTACTGTGGCAGTTCAGGTGTGTTATATGGTCTTCTTGCTGTTTGCCCATCTTTCCAGTTTTGTTAACATATGAAACAAGGCAGGTTTCCTTTTAGCTGCTCGGCAATGTATAGGTATCTTAGGAGTTAAGATACTAGCTTTGGTGAAACTTACAGTTGACAAGGTTTGGCCTTTCTTAGTAAGTAGAAATTTTGTTGAATCATACATCAGTACTATGAGGCTGTGAGTTATCTGTCTCTGATATCTTTGGATTGTATGATGATAAATAGAGCAGGGATGACTGTCCTTTCTCACTCCTAGTTTTTGTCCAACACAAACTCAGTGGTGTTCTAGCACTCCCTTTGGGTGGTCATGTAATTGATAGTTAAAGACTATATTGTTGGGACCTGACTCACATCAAGGTATATGCAAATACATATGGATCAGGACATGGCTTACAATCTGATGTACATTCTGCCCAGGTCATTTGCACACCAGAAGACTTTGTTCTGATGGATGTTTAAGTGTGTTTAACTTCTTAATAACATCAACATGTCTTACTAGATCTCAGAGGCTTTCAGTAACACGTAGACTCTTGCATCAGAGCTGGCTTTGGAGATGGTTTGCTCATATCATAGGAATCTTTCCTCAGACTCTCAAAGTACAAAACATCTATGAGAAGCTGCCATGTGTAATTTCTTATAATAACTAGAGTTGATTTTATGAGCAGAACATATGACTCTATTTTATGTATGCAATTTAAAATCACAACCAGGCATAAGTGGACATGAGAAAAACCAGCAGCCAGATTAAACATTCACATCTGTTTCTGAGTTTTTCTGTGATATTTCTTTTCTATTTGTTTATTCATTCTTTCATCTTCTAAGCTCACTTGCAGACAAATGTTGCCAATGCTAATGTTTAAGAAAAATACTTGAGAGGAAACATTCTATCCATCAATGAAGTATTTTTTCCTTGAATTTGGAAAAGAAGTCTCCACCTTACTAATTTAGGGCAGAATTCTTTCACGTGAAACACAGCTGTTGTATAATATGCAATCCAAGCAATAGGCAAATCATACAAGATAAGTCAATAAATAAAATAATCTGAAAGAGAAAAATATACTATTTTTTTCACAGCTTGACTCAACGTAACTGTTCTATTAAAGTCTGTGTACTAAGATGTGTTGGAAAATGGCAAACATCCTGTTTGGGATTCCAGAATTGCTGTATTGGATACATTTCCAAGATATTGTAAATTTATCTTGTCAATTCATTGCAAATTTTAGATATTATGAGTAGAAAGATGTAAATGGTAAACCACTACATTTTTAATTTAATTTAAAAAGTCCCCGTGTATTTGCTATACAATTGGCAAGAAAGGATTGCTTGTTTATAGTTTTCTGAATTTTTGTTTTTTTCAAACACCTTTACTGGAAAGAAATTTAAGTATTTTAAATTTTCACTCCACTTTCGGAAAATTTATGTCTCACTCTTATATTTTCCACCTTATTCTTTGCCCGAACTTACCAATCACATCATATTAAAATGGAAACTTATAAAACTCAATTAATAGTTTTGATTATGTTATCATAAATTTTAGTTTATTATTCATCTATAATAGTATATCCTTGCTGCTAGTTTTGTGGAAAAGATAAACTTGTTTGAAAAAGATTTGCATATGCTTATTTTATGAATTTTTTACCTTTTTACAGAATTTTTTAAAACATACACAAAAGCAGAGAAAATAATATAATAACATAAGAAACCTCAACGTGTCCATCGCATAACTTCAACATTTATCCTACTGTCAATCTTGTTTCATCCAGGCTCTTTCTCAATTTCCTTAGAAGCACTAGAATACATCCCAGACAATGTATCATTTTATCTCTAAATATTTCACCATTTACCTGTCCCGGCTAAGGATTTGTGTATACCCATGAAACCAGCACCCACATTGAGGTACTTTTTTTAAAGTAATTTTAATTTTTGTGAAAATATTTTAATAAATTCGATAGAGAGCTCTCAGTTAAAATCAAATTTAAATCGTTCCAATCAAATCATTGAGAATTATCTGGAAAAAATGACTTAAAACTAAGAGTAATAATGCTAATGGGATATTAAAGGATGAGGCAGGACACATTTCTTCTTACAGTCTTAGTTTCATTATTTCTGAGTTATATGCTCTTTAAGTTCAAGACCATACAATTTTGCAGAAAACTTGCCAGACTAATCCTCTTGGGGTTGGTGTTTTGTTTCTGTTAATGCTATTGTTTGGGTGATGGAATGTGCTCTTTCACTTACATGCATTACTCATCTAGGTTTTATACATGTTTTTAATACATATAAACTGCATGAAGCTGCTGAGACCAGGATAAGAATGTGGCCAAGGCAAGAATAGGCAGCTGGATACATTCACATAACTGCTTAGGGCAAGCATTGCTTAATTTGCACTTTAACCAGAATAGCTAAGAGGCAAGAGGTCCCCGTGTTTCCTGAACCAATGTAGAAATTAAGTATGCTTACTGGCATATTTTGTGTTTATATATCTCTGTTTTGTGTTCCTTGCTTGGGTCAGGGAGAATGTAAGTGGTATCCAGGAGTCTTCTCTTATGCTAATAGAGTGCTTGGTTTATATATTCTTTGTATGTTTATTCATATTCTTTATATGCAGCATTCACCACAGAATGTTAGTATTAGCAGAGTACTTGCTTTTCAAACTGTATATTTCAGGACGTGTTTTCATTTCCAATCTGGTGTGGACTGATGCTTTTATAAAATATAATAAAAATGAATTATCATACGTGTAGTAAATATTTTGTGATGTGGCCCTAGTCTGCAGACTGGACTGGATTGTTGACCTGTATGCAGGGGTGACAATCACAATATTGAATTGCCAGTATGGCATTGTTACCGACCAGTAAGCCAGACATCAAGCAAAGAGCTGGAGACGGGGTCCTGGCTGCCTCTTTGTCTGTGCCCGGTTTTAACTGGGTTGCGAGATGATCCTAGGGGTCTTAGAAAGGGAGTCAGGGTAACTAGGGAGTCTGACCGACACTTTCTGGGGGTGGGGTGTGGTGCTTCGATCAGAAACTGTTTTCCAAGAGGTATGTAAGTATCTCAATGTGTTCACAACCAGTATATCCATACACAAACAATACCGGTACCTACCAGTGGAAAATCCACAGCGCTTCACATCTCGCCTCCACAGACCCTGGAGGACAGCGGGCCTATTGTTGTCTCTGCACCTAGCAAAAGTCTGGCACCTAGTAAATGATCAGTAAATATTTGTTGAGTTAATGGGTGACTGATTGAAGGAGATTTCTAGAAGGAACACTTCTCTTTCAAAGCTTTTATTAAGCTGTGGTAAATTCAGACACTGAAATAAGATGTGTGCATGTCAACATTAGGATGTGCAGAGCTTTCTTTCTAATCAGATATAAGAAGACCTCAGCACAAAAAAAGGGAAACAAATTGTCTTTGAAGTCGTGTCCATGTCAAAGAATTACTAATAAACATTTACTTTGAGCTGCACATGGAGCTTTTCTCTTTACTTGACCTAATCCTATTTGCATGTTTGTGAGTATAAAAATTTGGCTTTTTTCTCATAAGGGGAAATGTTAATTTTAAAAAATGAAATTTACTTTGAATCAAGACCTACTCTAAAAGCAGTTATTTTTAAAACTTTATTTTAAATATTTCTGGATGATTTATTCTCTTTATCTGAGGACAACCACCAAAGTGGATATAGAATATTAACTGATGAAAGCAGACACGAGATACATGTGGACCCTATCATTAATACATGTAGCGTCTAGAGTGAATATGACAGATTAATGCATAAACATCAGCCAGAGAACAGGGGCAAACTAATACAAGGCTAAATGCCCACAAGAAATAAATTTTATGCAGCAGTCACCACAGTTTGTCGTGTTCTTTCTCAAGTCCAGGCTTATGCATAAGATTTGCTTTCAGCATCCACCCCTACCCGCATGGTGAAGTAAGACAAAACCATCTTTCAGATCTCTGCATAGATAGCACTTCTTTCAGGACCACTTTGAGGGACAGTGCCTCCACTCATGCTCAGCTGTATGTCCCCGCCTTGAGACTTCCCAGCCTCCTATAATTATCCTGTCAAATGACTTAAAGCATTTTGACACTGACTCTTTACTTCTGGTCTATCCCATAGTATTAGACCCATGTCTGGCATATACGGCTCAAGAAATATGTACTGACTCATAAAATAAATAATAGATTGTGGATCTATTAGTAAAGCTTCAGAAACCATGTGGTCTTATTTTAATTTTCTAGAAAACACTCCCTGCCCCTACTTTTGCTGAGCACAGCCCTTAATAGCACATGATGTTATGTTTTGGAAGAAGAAATGATTCTGTAAAGGATTCGTACATTCTGATGGAATTCTGCACATATATTTTTAAAATGATAGAAGAACTAATGTTTCTACACACGTATTTTCTACCCCACATCCTCAACCTTTCTGCCTTTCTTTGGGAAAAAAATTCTATCCTCCTTTTGGTATATTTAATGGGATTTGTCAAGTCTTTGGTGCAGACATGTTTTATTTCCTGAGCAATGAGATACTTCCGTTTGTGGTAGGGCATCTTGTCCTGCCCCAAATGAGATATGCCAAGCCAAACACGAATTGGAATGCCAAACGTTATGTCTTGGGTGTTTGTTGGTTGTGTGATCTATTTCCGAAAACCCAAATGCAGTGTAATGACATATTTTACTATTTGTGAACTTTACCTTCTGTTAATATGATTGAAGCAACTGGAAATAGAAATTGTCAGGGCAATTTAACAAAGAAGCCCTGTAAAACTTATTATAGTCCAGGTAGTAAAAATCAGTTCAGAAGGCATATTCTTCAAACCTGAGTTTTATTTGGTAAAATGCGTTGGTGCCTGACCTTTCCAGAAACATACCAAAAAGGAGTCACTTAGAGGTCCCTGTCTTAAATTATAAACAGCAGCCTGATCCAATTCGGCTGTATTTTGCTCAGAGTATATGACAGAATGCATAAGTACACCAAACAGACAGCTAAATGACTGGCTATTTGGATGAGTTTGATGTGTATTTTATGACATTGCATACTCTACAAAGCAGTAAAAAGTCAATCTCATGTACCAGAAGAATCTAACTATTGAGTAAATCAAAGAATCTTCACAAGTTTATAATTCAAGTTAATCTTTCAATGGCTAACACTGGAGGGCAAGAGCTCCACTCTCATGGGCAACTTTTAAATTTCTGCAGTTGAGGTTTCAGGGTAGACGACTAGAAGTGTTGCACATATTGTACATTAAAACATCTTTTTAAGGAGTGCATTTTCAATGTAAAAAAATTAAAAGATCTTCAGAGTATGAAATATAAAGTAAGCCTTCATTCCTCATCCATGACCGGAAGTGATCACTGTTAACAGCTCCCATGTAAACATCCAGACATTTTCTGTGTGTATCCAAACTTTACCCTCCCCAGTGTGCACACAAGAGAGGTAGTACTGCTCAGTGGTTATGAGTGCAAAGTCTGGGGTCTAATTCTACCAGCTGTATAACCTAAAACATGTCACTGATCCCCTCTACTCCTCGATTTTCTCATTTCCTCCTTTGTAATAGGCGGATGATTATAATACTTATGTCATAGGGTTGCTGTGAGGATTAACTGGTATTTTAAACTTAGAAGAGCACCTATCTTATTGAAGAAGCATTCAAAATTAACTGTTGATTACTTTTGTTAGTATTATGAATAACAACATAGTATCCATTTAAATCAAAAGGATGAACATATACATATGTAAGTAGACAAATGTGTATATGGTCATACTTCATTTTATTGCATTTTGCTTTATTGCTCTCCTGAGATATTGCATTTTTTACAACTTGAAGGTTTGTGACAACCCTGTGTTGAGCAAGTCTATTGGTTCCATTTTTCCAACAGTGTTTGCTCACTTCGTGACTCTGTGTCACATTTTGGTAATTCTTGCAATATTTCAAACTTTTTCATTATTATTGTATTTGTTATGGTGATCTGTGATCAGTTATCTTTGATGTTACTATGTTAATTATTTGAGGGCACCATGAACCATACCCATATAAGGCAGTGAACTGCATGAATAAATGTTCTGCGTGCTGTGACTGCTCCACTGTCCGGCTGCTCCCCCATCTCTCTACTTCTGCTTGGGCCTCACTATTCCATGAAACACAACAATATTGAAATTAGGCCAATTAATAACCCTACAATGGCCTCTAAGTGTTCAAGTGAAAGGAAGAGTCACATGTCTCTTAATTTAAATCAAAAGCTAGAAATGATTAAGCCTAGTGAGGAAGGCAGGTCTAAAGCCGAGATAGGCCCAAAACTAGGCCTCTTTCACCAAACACTCAGCCATGTTGTGAATGCAAAGAAAAAGTTGTTAAAGGAGATTAAAAGAGCTACTCCACTGAACACACACGAATAAAAAGAAAGTGAAACAGCCTTATTGCTGATATGGAGAAAGTTTTAGTGGTCTGGATAGAAGATCAAACCAGCCACACCATTCCTTTAAGCCAAAGCCTAATCCAGAGCAAGGCTCTAACTCTCTTCAGTTCTGTGAAGGCCGAGAGAGGTGAGGAAGCTGCAGAAGAAAAATTTGAAGCTAGCAGGGGTTGGTTCATGGCTTTGCGGAAAGAAGCTGCCTTCATAACATAAAAGTGTAAAATGAAGCTGCAAGTGCCTATGTAGAAGCTGCAGTAAGTTATCCAGAAGATCTGCTAAGATGATTAATGAAAATGGCTGCACTAAACAACAGATTTTCAATGCAGACAAAACAGCCTTATATTGGAAGAAGATGCCATCTAAGACTTTCATAGCTAGAGAGGAGAAGCCAATGCATGGCTTTGAAGTTTCAAAGAACAGGCTGACTCTCTTGCTAGGGGCTAATGCAGCTGGTGATCTTAGGTTGAAGCCGATGCTCATTTACTGTTACAAAAATCTGAGGGCCCTTAAGAATTATGCCAAATCTACTCTGCCTGTGCTCTATAAATGGAACAGCGAAGCCTGGATGACAGCACATCTGTTTACAACATGGTTTACTGAATATTTTAAGCCTGCTGTTGAGACCTACTGCTCAGAAAAAATAATTTATTTCAAAATATTACTGCTCATTGACAATGCACCTGGTCACCCAAGAGCTCTGATGGAGATGTACAGTGAGATGAATATTTTCATGCCTGCTAACGCAACATCCATTTTGGAGCCCATGGATCAAGGAGTAATTTAGACTTTCAAGTCTTATTATTTAAGAAATACATTTCATAAGGTGATAGCTGCCGTAGACAGTGATTCCTCTGATGGATCTGGGCAAAGTTAATTGAAAAGCTTCTAGAAAGAATTCACCATTTTAGATGCCATTAAGAACATTCATGATTTGGGGCCGGCCTCATGGCCAAGTGGTTTAAGTTCTGGTGCTCCACTTTGGTGGCCCAAGGTTTTGCGGGTTCAAATCCTAGGTGCGGACATGGCACTGCTCATCAGGCCATGTTGAGGCAGCATCCCACATGCCACAACTGGAAGGACCCACAACTAAGAAAATATACACCTATATACTGGGGGATTTGGGGAGAAAAAGCAGAAAAAAAAATTGGCAACTGTTGTTAGCCCAGGTGCTAATCTTTAAAAAAAAAAGAAAGAATCCTAATTGTTTAAAATAAAAAAAAGAACATTCATGATTCATGGGAAGAGGTCATAATATCAACATTGATGGAGTTTGGAAGAATTTGATTCCAGCCCTCATGGATGACTGTGAGGGTTACTAGACCGCAGTGGAGGAAGTAACGGCAGACGTGGTGGAAATAGCGAGAGAATTAGAAGTGGAGCCTGAAGATGTGACTGAATTGCTGCAATCTCATGATAAAACCTGAACGAATGAGGAGTTGCTTCTTATGGATGAGCAAAGAAAGTGGTTTCTTGAGATGGAATCTACTCCTGGTGAAGATGCTATAAAGATTATTGAAATGACAACAAAGGATTTAGAATATTACATAGACTTGGGTGGTAAATCAGGGTTTGAGAGGATTGACTCAAGTTTTGAAGGAAGTTCTACTGTGGGTGAAATGCTATCAAACAGTGTCTCATGCTACAGAGAAATCACTAGTGAAAGGAAGAGTCAAGTGGTGCGACAAACTCATCTTATTTTAAAAAATTGCCACAGCCACACCAGCTTTCAGCAACCACCACCCTAATCAGTTAGCAGCCATCAACATCAAGGCAAGACCACTAGCCAAGATGGTGGTTAGCATTTTTTAGCAATAAATTGTTTTCAATTGTCTCTTATGTTGTTTTTTCAGACATGATGCTATTGCACACTTAACAGACTATGGTATAGCGTAATCATAACTTTTATATGCACCGGGAAATCAAAAATTTTTTTGACTCACTTTATTGTGATGCTCTCTTTGTTGCATGGTCTGGAACCAAACCCACAATATCTCCAAGGTATGCCTGTATTCACATGTTCATATTTATACAATGTATACCTGTTGATACTTATCTGCAATTTTTTTGACATATATTTTGGACATATCGTTATGTTAGTGTATAAAGGTTTGTTTGTAATCACCGTATAGAAATCTATGTTGTGAATATACTATAATTTAATTTATGAGTCCTCTATTGATGAATTTCAGATTTTTTTCCAATCTTCTACTGTAGTAAAAATGTTGTAATAGCATCTTTGATTGTATATGATTGTGGTCTTCTAAAACTATATCCATATAATAAATACTTAGAGGTAAGTTCAAGGACATATGCACCTAAAATGATGATAGTTAATGACAAATATGATACAAAATTTTTGCCAAGTTTTCCTCCTACCAGCAAAATAAAGAAATTGACATATAAAGGAGATGTTTTGAAGACTATTTATTTAGGGCCTAATCTTTAGGAAAAACACCTATGAAAGAGACACCAAGATAGAAAAAGCTACAAGGGAGTTCACAAAATTGGTTTAATTTATAACATGTTTTTGCTTTTTTGATCAGTAATCACATACGATAAACTGCAGTTGAAGTGAAGAATTACATTCCAAACATGTAACTTCAGTGAAATTTAAAAGAAATATTGCAAATAATTTTTAGAACCTTAATATATTATTTTAAAGTTGTATATTTAACTGATCAGATTAGTTTTATAACATTATTTTAATTATTTTTTTAAGGACATGAAATTGGGATTTGACTCAAGTCAATTTCTTGTTCTCTCCTTGCCTTGTATTATTAGCACCAAAACCTGCTTCATGTGTGTGTGACCTATATAATCACACAAGACCCCGTGCTCAGTAGGGTCCCATTCCCATGCCTGGTTAATACTCTGTTGTCTCCATCTTGAAATTGTTAACAATTTTTGAAAAAGGATCCCTTTATGTTCATTTTAATTTGGGCCCCACAAATTGTATAGCCAGTCCTGGTTAATTTTCCTGATAATCAGCTTGACTCAGTTGAAGCACAATCAGTATATTTGTTTGTTTGTTTGATTGCCTATTGAGAAATGCCTCATGGTTGTGCTCATGACCTGTTTCTGAGAAGATGGTAGACTTCAAATGTCTATACAGAATATCAGCAAAAGTGTATGAGCCAGGTGTGTTTGACACAGACCTCTGAGAAAATAATTATTAGTGAGGCTTTTATGCCGATCTGTCTCAAAGGGATCTTATTTTCTGAACAATAAAAATACTTTGCAGTTATATAAATGAATATTCTCTAAGGCTGTGGTAGAATATCACTATAGCGGACAAAATTATTTTCCCGTCTAAAGTGTTAGACAAAATGGGAAGTTGCTCGTTTTGTGTTGACGATGTGTACTTTAGAGGTTGTCCACTAATCCTAATTTAAGAACAAAACTGAAGCTCAGCAAAGTTTAACGATTGTGCCCAATGACATTGCACCTTAATAGCCCGTCTTGAACTTGAACTGAATCAGCTTTGCCACCTCTCCCTCTTCCTCCATCCAGATTTTCCTCCCAGATTTTTGATAAATGGTTCTAATTTGAGGCAATTGCCACGATAATATTCCATGACTGTGTTCTCCTACCTGATATAGAAATCAAAAGCAGTTGAAGATGAATTTTCCAAACAGCTGTAGAAGATAAGAATTGCTCGGATCCTGGAGTTAAGACCACTTGGCTTCAAAACCCGAAGCCCGTGAACTTGAGCTCTTAAGAGCCCTTGTGAGCTTGGCTTTTTTGATCATAAAATGAGGATGATAATAAAACCTATGTCATACACTTTTTTAAAAATTAAATGAGATTATCTATATGAAGGACCTGAACGATGGTTAGCACTAAAACAAAGACTGTTTAAAACAAACAGACAAAAAAATGAAGTTTCACATAGATGGCTTTTCATACATGTCATTGATGCAATACTGTAAGATAAGATGCATTTTAAATCAAATTTTATGTTTTTAATAATATATCTGATAAGTCCAGGATAAGCAGAAATGAAAATATTAACTAAATTATAAATTTCTGGTTTTATCACTGTGTACATAGTGTGCGCACATTTGGATTAGCAATGTTCAAATATTTTAAAAAATGTATAATTGAAGTAGCTTTAAATTAACATATTTGATTGACATTTTAGAATATATGTAGTATGTTAACTTCCTTACACTAAATACTATGTTGGATGCATAGAATGTCATTCAGAATGTCTCATAGGACCTTGAATTGCTGGACAAAGACCCTATGTTTTGGGGTCACAGCATTTTCTTTGGGATGCTTTTTTTTATTACAGTAAAAGATGTTATAGATCATTTATTCTTGGATCTTCATTTATTAGTGAGAAACTGAGTCCCAGGGTGATTGCCAAAGTGTTGAATATTGGATCACACATGATGGCAATGACAATTTTTATTCAAAAACCAGAGCATTGTTACAAATTAGGTGTATAGACTACATCTTTAGCAATGGACATAGAGTTCTGTCATTCTGAATTCCACTTCCTAAATGACCCAGAGAAATGGCAAACTCATGAGAACTAAAATCAATTTTTATTTTCTTTTACCAATTCCTCATATATATGAAAAGTCTGTCTTACGTCTTTACTTTTAGCTTGTTTTGACTTTAAAAGCCATAGAATGATGGGAGGAAGCAATAATTTTCATAGTGGGCAATAGAAGTAGTTGCTTTGTGAATTTTTAAATTTAGGGTTTGGAGAACAAAGCAACGTTGGTGGAGGGAAGGAAAGATTAAGCAGCTGTAGAAGCTGTGGCTCCTCTCTCAGTGTTCGTATGACGAGGAGACAGTGCGAGGAGAAACGAGAGGTGGTTAAGAGAGGAGAGTGTAGAAAAGTGGAGTCAGTTCTTCTCTTCCAGTTTTTTTGTTTAAGGTCAACTTTATTGAGGTGTAATTTAAGTACAATAACCTGCATGCCTTGAAAATTTACATCAACGCGTTCTGCCGTGTGTCTACAACTGTGAGACCACCACCTCAGTCAGGAAGGTACAGGGCATTTCTCTCACTCACAGATGTTCCCTTGTGTCCTTTGCAGCTGCCTACCCACTCCCTGATGTGCTGCAGCTGCAGATTAGGACTTGAGTCTTGCAGCCTAACAATCTCTCTTCTCATCTCCCAAAATAAGCTTAGCTCCTATGTTTCCCTAGAGATTTTTTAAAATAAATATATTTGCTCTCCATATTCCTGGGGAAATAAATAGAATTGATTTTATAGTTAATTGGCCATCTTTAATTAATAATTAGAAATGATTATGTAGAAAAAAACAAGATTTAAAATTTAGAATGTGTAATAGTAAAGTGAAAAACAACCAGGTATACTATTCAAAATCCAAGCTGATATATGGGGAAAATATACAGGTGGAAAAGTCCGAGGACGACCAATTTTTACAAATATAACTCCTGAATTCCTGCCGCTTGTCAGAAGTAAAAGTCATTTTCATTCTCAGGACAGTACATGGCGGGGATGAGATGGGGGAATCCCTAAATGGATGGAAAGATGGATAGATGGCTGAAAGGAGGAAGATGAGACGGCAGGGGAGACCATGTCAAGCTCACTCACTGGTAATAATTCTGAAGATTGAGAGGCTGGGAGAGAAAGAATATTCCTGTAAGACTGTATTGCCCGGTAATAACATAGGTTTAATGTTGGAGAAACCCAGGTTTTAATATCAGCCCCAACACTAGTGTTGTGACATGGTCCATCTCTCAACCTTGTTGAACTTCATTTTTGTGACTTGTAAAATGAGGATGATATGGTCAATATTGCTGATTTAGTTTAGTAAATAAGATCATGAATGTCAAGAAGTTAGTATGAGAAGTCAGACACAAAAAAGAACGTACACTATGATTTCATTTATATAGAGCTCAAAAACTGCTAAAACTAAGCTATGGGGATGAAAGTCTGAATAGGTGTTAGCTTTAGGTGGAAAAAAATAACTGGAAAGGAGTACAGAGGCTTCTGGGTTACTGAGAATGTTCTGTTGTTTTATCTAGAGAGTAGTTATATGGAGGGGTGTGAATATGTATATGTGTGTGTTTATATTCATTACTTAAATAATGCAAGCCCCATTTTTTATATGAGAAAAAGCAGGGAGAATGTATTCATATTTTCTTGCCTCAGGAATATTTTTTTGTAAATATGCTGGTTACCTGTTTGGGGTTGGGAGATGGGAGACGGGGGTGGGAGGCTTTTCACAGAGCACCTCCTAATACTTCTTAATTTTTGAAGTGTATAAATATAATAGGTGTTTAGGAAATTAAATAAATTGTACAAAGTAGCACAGAGCCAAGCCCAAGTTCCTCAACCCTGTCATTTCTCGAAAGGCCTGGTCCTTTGTGAGTAGCGATTGGGTGATGACACAATGATGAGGTGTCCACGATACTCTAGTCCCAAAAAGTCAACTTTTAGACAGAAAATAAAGCTTCTTGTCCTGTGACCCATAATGTTACCAAAAATATTTTGGTGTCTGGGGACTTCTAATAGGAATGTCAGATAACCCAACAAGCATTTTTATATACCACAAAAATTTTAGCAAATACCTACCATTACAATCTATAGCCAACAGCTGGATGCTGCTTTAATTTGCTTTCTTTCCTTCCTCTCCCGACAAGAACATGACAAAACAACAACAAAAATAAACTTTGAGTAGTGTCTGCTAGGAGTGGTGGTTACTTACAAGTCCTAACAGAGTTAGGTAGGGAAGGACTTATGAAGAGAAAAAAAATTTCCAGATCTTCTTGTAAAGTGCTTGGGAAAATATGTGAGAAGGAAAATATGATGTAAACCAAATTTTTTCATTATACTTAGAAAATGATGGGGAAGTGAGAGTCTGAAAACATACACGTAGTTTTCCGCCAAAAAAAAAACTATAAAGAATTCTGATGTACTTATTAGGATTAAGGATAGTTGTAAATTGCTTAAAATCACAATCGTAGACATGATATTGGGGCTTTTTGATGGTAAGGAACGTCTCTAGTTCTTTTGTGCCTCTGCTAGTATGGTTAGAGTCATGCAGCGGGGAGATCTTTGTGAAGACCAGATGGGCAATGTGGCAATAGAGAAAGCAGTAGATGGAGAAGCAATCTGCTCTCTGCTGACCTTGGGCCAGTCTCTTATCTCACTAGGCCTCAGTGTACCCATCTTTACAATGGGCTCATTGCTCTAACTAACTTCTGCCAGTTATAAAATACAACTCACTTGGTTCAGTTGGACATTCCACAATTTCTGGACTGAAGGATTTGGTAACAGGAAAGTTTGGCTCCTGGACTGTATTATTAATTAAGCAAGGTCTAACTTTTGATACCACCTGTGACAAACCCCTCTGGATAGGATCTAAGTTATACCCAACTTATTAAATTGCTGAAATGTAGTATATTCTGATACAGTGAAGCATTTTTGCATGTGAGGCTGTTCATTCTTGCTTTCCTAAGTATATTATCTGTGGGATGTTTTAAGCTCCCAAGAAACTGGAATGTTGAGTTGTATTTACTGAAAGCCCATGAACCCTTGATCTTAGAAAATGAAAATCAGGAATAGGAAAATAAACTTACAAATGCTTTGAACCCTGAGAACATTTTGCTGTAAGTTAAAATGAGTGAATAATGTGAAGAGAGATTTAACAATTCCAGAAAACAAATGAAAAATTTTGAGGATATCAATGGAAAGAGTGAATTTTGTAACTTTTTTTGGCTACCAAGAAATTTTGTCCCCTAAATTGATGCCTTTAATAGTTAGATTTGCATGTCATCATTCTTATTTTTATTGACATCCATATATGTGCCCCTTACTAAGAATTCTAGGATATTAAAGCAAATTTTTTCATACATTCTAGCTTATATATTCCATGTTATTGGCTATTTTCCAAGGACTTCTTTGTATGATTTTTGAAAAAGCTTTCACTTTCACTACTGATGATTTGTCTCTCATATGTTCAAGTTTACAGCTTACATCTCAATTTCCACTGAAGCCAGGTATTGGTCACCAGTCACCTTAAGTTATAGCTGAAAGAATCTCAGAAGCTATGCTTAGGATAAAGCTTATGTGACATAGGTCATTCTTCTTTAACTGAAGTGGACTGTAAACAGTATAAATGTTATTAAAAAATCAATTAACAGAAAAATATTTGTAAGTACATTTTCTTTGTGTACTTATTTTCTTACCTGCGTTTAAAACACAGTATGGCTTAATGAAAATTTTATTTCTCATAAGTTTCTAAGTTAACTTTGGCATTCTTTAAAGGACTTTCATTTGGGGAGGAAAAAGTGCTTAATTAAGTTTTTTTCTTAGAGCTATTTGTTAACAAGTCATCCTAGGAGCCAATCCCTGGCTATTTTGAATTGCTTTTTTCAGTAATGTAAAGTAACTAGTTTACATTCTTTATAAAGGTCATCATTTTAGGGAATTAAATTGGTTGACTTTATTCATAATTGAAATACTGTGATGAACCAATTATTTTATTATTATTTTTAATTGTGGTAAAACACACAAATCAATTCTTTTAATATCTGAATGTATCTATTAAGCCTAAGAAATCTAATATCACTTATTTTTAAATGAACTGCTCCCTGCTGTGCCAAACATATCCAGGGGACCCATAGCTATCATGGGTTGCTGGAAAGTGCTGGCCTATGTGAGAGTTAAGCCAATATCCTCTCCTTGAAACTCTGGTCCTTGTATTAGTGAGTTTTCTGGCATTATTTATTCCTGTCTCCTTGTTCCAAATGCCTGCTTCTTTATACTTCTATTGGGTGAAAGAGAATGTGCTAATTTTATTTATTTAAATACAACTGATATCATAAATAGTAGTGTTGAACTTTAAACTCTTACTCATTCCAAAAACATTACAAAGTCTAGAATGGAAACAGAAATCTGTAGTTATTCATAATGTTATAAATGTTGAACTTTAGAAAATTAAAATAATCTCCATTTCAAAAGGATGTTCAGTGATCAGTGGGCAAGATGGGGCCCTGACTGTCATGAACTCTGTAGATTCGTTTTGATGGTCTTTATGTCATTAATAAAATAATAAACGAAAAAGGTCAGGATTGCAGCTATAGAGAGCCTATAGTATTTTGTATTAAAGTCTTCAGTAAAAGTGACTAGAGTTTTACCTCCATTAATTGTGAAGGACAAATTATAACCTATCAGAAAAGTATCCTGACAACTTAATATCATGTTCTGGAATGAAAATAATATTTGGTTTGGCCAAGATTAAGGTTGTTTGGTTCAAGCATTCTACTTTGTTGTGGCAGTAAAAAGAAAGCACTGTGCCATTTCTAAAATAAATAAAGAAGGAAAGTCTCTCAGATAACAGAGGAAATCCTGATTGAAAAGACATCACATACCTGTGAAAAACAGAAAACATACTTTATGGAATTAGCCCCGATCTTCAAGTTGGGATGCCTGATTTCATCTTGGCTTTTCCATAGTAAGACCTACATATACTTAGAGAACACCTATTTTGTACCAGGCATCGTGCAAGTTCCTAGAGATGAAATAAAAACTAAGATTTGGCTTTTGTGTTCTTCATTTATCAGACCATAATTCCTTCATTTATGAACTGAAAGAATTCAGTGATATCTAAAGTCTCCCAGCTCTGATATTCAATGGAAAAATCAATGAATATATTTATTTATTCTTTATACAAATATTTATTATGATTAGGAACTGTGCTATTGGTATTAGTTATGGGGTAAACAAGACAGAGAATGTCTCTGCCCTTATGGAACTAACATCTGAGGAAGGGGAGACAGAGCCTGAAAAAAATAACCAGATAAATAATAAGATATAATTTCACACAGTACTAATTCAGTGAAGTAACAGAAGCACATAGGATGATGTGATAGTTCCTGGGAGAGCTACGTGTGTTATCAGAATAAGGCTCAGAAGGCAAGGTGATGTTGAGAATGTGCATGTGCAATTAGTTTTTATAATATGAATCTAAATGTAGTTCATAAAATAAATGCATCACGATGTTAGGAGACAGCTTTAAATATTGGGCTTAAAAACAGTATCCAGTAGAACAATCTTCTTTCAGATGTAGTGTACAATGAAACTGACCTGTTAACCATGCTTTCCCACATAGAGGAAACATCCAGGGTGTAAAAATTAGCAGGTATTTAGGAGGGAACCTAAACCTTATATAAATAATAAGTACCATTAAAGTATCACTAATCATGGAGAAATCAATGGGTAGAGATGTAGAGCACAGATTATAGAGCCAGAACACCCAAGTTCCAGCCCTGCCATTTGCTGTGGAAACTCGTTCACTGCGCCTCATTGTCCTCACCTGTAAAATTGAGTTAAAAAGTAGTCCCTACTCTATAAAGTTGCTGTGAGGATTAATGGGATAATCTACTATTTTAGGGAGTTTCAGTTACTATCAATATCCTATTTTAACATAGCTATTTTAAGCTAGTCATAATGTAGTAAAAACACTACCATTAACTACGCACTAAGTGAATAAACATTATATTCACTATACAGTGAATAATCTAGTGACAGTGAATAAACATTATAAAAGTTGGTTTTCTTTCTCCTTCCTTCCACCAATGACCTTTTATGTTACACAAACAAGTCATTTTTTAAAAGACTATACTGAAAGCATATGAATTGTGCTGGAGAAAACAATGAGAACTTCACCTAGAGGAAAAATAACCCAAACGCCCTTCATCACCTTATTGGAAAATAGAATGCTTCCTTGATGATAGATGTCAATAGACTAATGGATAGATGACAGTGGACTAGACAATGCGAATAAAGCTCGAGTTTTATAGGCTGCTACTGCAACATTTTCTCAAAGTGCCTGCTGGAATGAAGAGATTTCTTTATATGATATGTCTGGTAAATTAATTTTGTGCAGTGTAGTTCACTTAGATTATGAAAAAAAGAGGACAGCCAATATGTCTATTGTTGTAGGCCGTTTTATTTTAAACCTAGAGTCCCAGGAGTTACATGGATGTCTAACTTGTTCTCTAAGATCTCACATTTTAGAAAGGCTTCCAGAGGGCACCTTGAGTTCCTTGTAAACATGTGCACGAGCTACAATTATAATTTAGCCACAATGTGTACAGTAATCATTTCAGATAAGGGTTTTCAGAAGGCATTTTAAAATTCTTTACAAATAAGACTACAAACAGAGCTTATTCATGATTTCATTCTCTAGGTCAGTGATACAGAAACCTAGTCCCCCCAAATTTACAAAAGAAACCTGAATTTTATAAAGCAACACAATCTCAGAATCTTTAGTGGTACAAAGTGAGGCTCAAAAGAGTTAAAGTTAAAGACCTTTGCTATTCTCTTTACATTCAGGTTAGAAATACTGAAAATTCACTTTTGAATATTCTGAAAATAGGACCTGTAAACATCTATTAGCCCTTGATTGACCATATTTTCTTTGTCTCTCTCTTCCTCTATTTTAATATTATTTTCTGAACTCTTCTCTGATGACTGGGAAGAGGAGGGATGTAGAGGAAAGGACAATCTGAGAAGCTGATAGCCCCAAAGGGTGATGGTCTATTTTTATTTCTAATAGTTATATATCTCTTATCTTCATTTAAAAACTTAGAAGAATAAATGGAGCTCTTATATGAGTATAAATAAATATGAACATATTCTTTTGATTCCCAAAGAATACTCAGTGTATGATGTTATCTTTTTAAGGAAAGGAATGTATGTCTTGGTCCCATCAGGTTTTTTCTTGGCTTAGAATATTGACTACCAATTATTTAAATTTCTCAGCACTTGAGGCAAATTGTGACATTACTGAACGCAGTTGTTTTTTCTATTTCTGTGGTGTTTGTGTAACAGACCCCATGGAACTAACTTAAAACAAGTGCCAGCAAAACCTTTGATCCTTGGGGAAGACGATTTGATGCAAGACGTCTTTTCTTGGTGGAGCCTCTGTAGACGCACCATTCATCAGCTTTGACAGCTTTCTGTGATCTATGGCCAATAATCTCTTCTTAATCTACAAAGCGTAAACTCTTCCACAATGGCAAATGTGCTGCCCAGGTGTTAAGAAGGTCACCAAACCAGTTTATTTGGTGAGATTGCAGAAGACAGCCATCCTGGGAATACGGGCCTCCCCTGAAGTCACTGGGGAAAGAGCAGTTCCAGAATATTGACTTAATTACAGATTTTAGTGATAAACAACAACAGAAATCCCTTTAAAAATATAATAGCTTGTGTGTATTGGGTGCCTATATAGACCAGTGCTTAATCACATAAACATTTGATTGTAAAGAGGGAAGAATGGCTCAAGAGGTGATTTCCCTGATCTGAAACCAAAATTGAATATCTTGGTGTTGTGTAATGTAAACTAGGCTGAACAGCTCTCCCATTAGCTAGCTATTTGATCTTGGATAAATCACTTAAACTCTTTGAGTTTCAGAGCCAATGGTAAAATGGGAAGATTTTACCACCACCTTCTCAAAAATTAGTGTGGAATTCAAGGAGAAAGAACGTGAGGGTAAAAATCACAGAAGACCACATAAAAGTTAGGAACTTCTGCTTGAAAGTATCAGCCTATGAATTTTGACAAAAAGTAATCAAGCTTTCTTCATTCTAGGCATCAATATTAGCCATTCTAGCCTATGGGAGATACAATTTGAGGATGAATGTTGCAGGTGACCTACATCTAAAACATTTAGGAAATAATTATTTATCCAAAGTCGTGGCCAAACAGATTTACTATTAGCATACAAATGGTATTTTGACCATTCTTGTTTGGTAATCATTGAGCAGTAAGAGGGAATATACAAACATCATAATGATAACATCAGTATGAGGAGTAAGAAACACGAAGTGCCTGCAATATCTGTAGATTTGGATGTAAATACCAGTGTTTAATAAATATCACCAAGTGTAATACACTGAAGAGTGTTGAGATAAAGGGCTTGAACCCTGGAGCCAGAGTACCTGATAGGCCAGCTTCATCACTAACCAAGTCCGTGATGATGTTACTTATGTTTCTGTGCCTCAATTTCTTTATATATCCAAATGGGAGCAGTAATAGGACTAAGTAATACATGCAAAGTGCCTAGAACAGTTCTTAACACACAAGGAAGAGTTGGCTATGCTTGGTTTTATATAGAATAATGAAGCCTGGGTTGCCACCCTAGTGCTGCCACTTGTTTTCTTTGAGTCTGTTTCTTCATCTGAAAAATGTTAACAAGAATATTTGCCTCTCTCATTACTGAAAGATTTAACGGGATAATGTGTCATCAATTGCACTGGAGGTTTCAGGAACTATCCATACATTGAGTTTGTTTTTAAAAAAATAAACATTTATTACAGTAGCTTTTCTTAAAGCGCTGACTAGAGTGTCACCCACCCCTCCCCATATATGCACATCTCACCTATTTTACACACACATACATGCACACACCCACAGTCACACACCCCTCTGCTTGTATAACTCTAAAGCAGAGTCTCTTAACCTCAGCAGCATTTCTAACGTGTCAGACTGGATAATTCTTCATTGTGGAGGGCTGTTCTGTGTGTTGTAGGATGTTTAGCAGCATCCCTGGCCTCTACCCACTAAGTTCCAGTTGTACAGTGCCCCCGGCACCCCGTCATGACCATGGAAAATGTGTGCAGATATTACTGAATATCCCCTGTAAGGCAAAATCACCCCCAGTTGAGAATCATTGCTCTAAAGTATCTTTCAGCTTAATTGCCACTCCTTCCAGAAGAGCCTTCCTGAGTACCCATTATTGTCTTTCGTACCTGCTCCTGTATGTCTGCCTTCAGGTAATTGTTTACATTGTATCATAATTACCTGTTTACTAATCCATATCCCCCTACAGACTGTAAGTTTACTTTGGTCAGGAATTGTGTCTTACTAACCACCACTTTTCACACAGTAGATACTCTATGCATTTTTGTTGAAGGAAGGCAGGCAGGAAGGAAGGGAAGGATAGATGGACAGTAGGTAGATGATCTGGCCATGTCATTTACTAGGAATCCTGAAGGAGTCATTTAGTCTATCTGAGTCTCTGTTTGTTCATCTGAAAAATGGGACGTTGGTTTTGATATTGTCTAATGTCCCATTACATATCTTTCAGGCCCACTGCATTAGTAAAGATGAATGGGGTAACTGGGTTCCTAAGGAGTTAATGTGCAGAGGCCACTGCTTACTTCTAGGGAAGGGCCCAACTTCTGCAAGAAGTCTGGCCCATTATTGTTTATATGATCATCAATCCTATTTATAGCAGATACCTTATATCCCTGGATAGAAACCCAAGAGCTTCAGTCAGAAGCAACAGAACCTGGAACTAGCCCTGGTTTGGGAAGGATGTTGAGGGAGTAATACATATTTCGTGAGAGGGAACTCCCAGCAAAGCTCAACTGTAGTTGGTTAATTAATGCTCACTGGCAAAATGAAATGGAGGGCTGCCTCAGCTGTTCCATAAGTCCATGTTTTCATCAAAACAACAATAAAAAACAATGGACTGAAGTCCACAGTTAATGTCTATGCAATTGGAACATTTCCCTCTAGAGAAAGGGAGGGATAGAGGCTTTCCTCCCAAGAATCTGGGTATGTCACAGATTCTCTGATCTCTCCACAGACTAATTTCTCCATCCACCTTTCAGAATGGACCTCAATGGGAGGGAACTTGAGAGAGGCCATGTGGTCTCCCTAGGGGACCGATCCTTGACATATCCCAACCTTCAGAAGGACCAAGAGCTTAAACAAGTGCACTAGCATCTTTCCGTAAACCCTGCACTTAAAGGATTCAAAGGATTAATGTATTTCATCTAGTCTAATATAAATCATTATTTCATATACCACAAGGAAAGAAAAAGCATTACCTTTGAAGCTGACAACACTATCTTAGAATATTTTCATATTTCTCCTTTAGACTTATTTAAGCATATATTTTTAAAATCATTCTCGTGCATTCATAAAGAGGGAAATATAAGTAAATTAAACTGTTTAAGTAATTCTAAACAGTTTTCCACAGTCAGAATCTGATTCTGAATACCTTTGTGACTGAGAATTGTCATGTTCCATGTTTTTTTTTTTCCCCGACAAAGTACACTCCTGTGTGCCTTCAAGAGCATTGGTGATTGAGCATTGCTTAGAAGGAGGCTCCACTGATGTCTCTGAGGTTTTCTTCTAAGTCACCCACCCTGGATGTTTTCAAGTTCACATGCAGGCAAGGATGATTGCATCCTGATTGTACCTGGCTGACAGCTACTTTAAGAAGCATCCTAATTTCAGAGCCATTAAAATGTGAAAAAAAGATGTGCATTTTAGAAGTGATAAAATAAGTAACTCACACTTTAATGAGAACTACCTTCTTTTTACTTTAAAGGCTTGAAAAAATTTAGAGTGGGAAATATGTGGATTTCAGAGCCAGACAGAGCTGAGTTCATATTCCTCTATCTACTAGCTATTTTAATGAGGGCAAATTATTTAACTCCTCTCTGAGTCTCAGTCTCCTCCTCTGTAAAACTTGTCTTAAAGGATTATTGGGCATAATAAATATAAATGAACTTTCTTGCCCTAAGTAGCTATATAAAAATATATTCTCTTCTTTTTTGTGAAACAAGAGCTCAGTTTAAGCTGATGATTTCTCTGCATTTAAACATTTTCTGTGTGAGGCTTCCAGAAGGGAACTGCTATAATTGGTAAAATTGTTATGTCTTAAAAATGAATTGGTTACTTTTAAAGATGATGAGCACAGTCAGATAGCTTGATTGTTAATATATTTCACCTAATAGAGGATCCCTCATGACTGTGTCATTAACTTTTTTATTCCTCCTATCAAAAATATGAATTTTGGCTAAGGTCAAATGGTGAATCAGCAGTAGCTCAAATAATTGATTTTATTCTTTCTCCTACTCCCCTTTTCAATCCAACTTTTAAACAAATGTTAATTCAGAGACTAAATCATAGGCTTAAAATACAGTTGACATGTTAAGGTTGTTATCTATTTTAGTCTAACATGTATCTCCCAGTGCAAATGCTAATAAGATTTGTACCTCCAGTCTAAGCCTTGAAAATTCAAATCAGAGGATTAGCATTATCATTCTTGGGGTTAATTCTGTATTAAATTCATACTAGGTCACAGGAAATCATCAGCTTCTCATTCTATGAAATAGAAAAAGATAGGAAGGCAAGCAATATATGGCTTCTTCCAGGAGGTGACTGAAACTTGAGAGCCACTGGCTGTCTTTGGTGTTTTTATTTTTCTTTTTGATTTCTGTTGCTTCTTCATCTTCCAAACTCCTGAAGAATCTGGAAAAACCTCATTTCCCATAGAGCAAAAACAGGTTCTAGTTCCTTTTGCAAAATATAAAGTTTGACCTGCATTGAATGCTGCCTTGGTTTTGTTTTTCCTTCTGTCTCTTTGGAAAGACTAGCTGATGAATGCCATTGTTATAGTTACTAACAGCTACTGTTCAAGCTGAGAGAAATTTGGAGAAACGGACTTTATTGCAAAAAATCCCTGGGCCAGGTCACCCAGCATTTTGATCTTCTGTTCATACAGATTGATTCACATGCATTTTATTGTGTTATGAATTTTTATCATTCCAATAAGAGGTGATGAGCAGTCTGGAAGCAAAAAGTTGGGTACAAATTCACTGTCAGCTTCCCCCAGTGCCTATTACAGTGCCTGCCCTGCATAGAGCATTCGGTAAATTCCTGTTGACAGTCAGGAAAATTAATGAGTGGGAAGGAAAAATGAAGAGAGGGGAAATTAGGTATTCAGAGAATATTCTGTAATTCTTTCTGAATCACGCCAATAGAGCAAAGCAAATGGCTTAGTCATATGTACCATCACCTGCCTTTATGGTTAGAAATATGATTCTTGAGCCCCACCCCAGACTCACTGAATCTAAATCCTCAAGATCAAGACTCGTAAATCTATACTTACAATTATCATCCTTGACGATTCTTATGCTCAGGCAAATTTTTTGAAATAGTAGAGGACAATAGTACTTTTAAAAAATGCTTAAGTTGATTAAACAAGTTATGATTCATTACAGGCCAACTTAGCAATGGAAGTATTAAAACATGGTGGTGGGCAGCAAAATGATTGCAGAAGTTTTTCTGTGTTGGGCTTGATTCCAAAATCATCTTTTTCCAGAGCGCTCCATCACCTCTCATTGGGCAGCAAAAATACACTCAACCATATCCTTATCTCAGGACCTAATATTCTCTAGTGCTTGGGAAACTGAGTATCTTTTAAAGGTGTTAAGTTTGTATTGATTCTGAGAAAGAGTGACTCAGAAAGTCAGAAACTTTTTCTGTCTATACTAATTGCATTATACTTATTACTGTAAAGATAAAAAATAATAAGAAATTTATTTTTAAATAATGTAAATATAAATGATCAAACATTCCTTAATGCTCTACTTTTTCACAGCTTTCCATTGCAGTATGATAAAGAGATGCATAATAACCTTGCTGAGACCTCTATTTATGCACATTTTCTGTCTCCAGACATAAAATTTTGGTACTGTCATTTCATCTCTAACTGCTTCTCTTTGTTATCGTTAGGGTCTGAATCAGATAAAACATTATAAATAACAAGCGTTATTGAGTGATCTGATAGCTCAATCACAGAGGAAATTAGAAGTTCACATTCCCATGTAAGATTTTGATTAACGCTTGTATAAATGTAAGTAGAGATTTTTCTTCAATAGTTTTAGAATTTTAGTACTTTCCTTCAGTAAGACATGTTGATACACCATAGGTCAAACACAAAAATCCCACTAGAACAAAAGTTGACCATAGCCAAAATAATCACGCATGTCCCGTAACACTAGTGGCTTATTGATTCATTTAGAATGAGATTTTCTGCAATGAATAGCCCAATCTAAGCATGTTTTTTTCTAGTCCTTGTAAATCACTATTTATCTATCTGAAAACCTATTTTGTTCTGTTTGCAGAGTACCTTTCACTTGCTAATGATGTGTGCAAATTAAACAGTAAAGGGGAGGAGAGTCAAGGTTAACTTTTCAAAACTTCTTTACTCTGAATGAATGGTAAGCAGAAGCAATTATCTTCTGACTCTGCTCCCTCTCTGCCAACAGCATTCCCACTGCTCCTCCCAGGAACACTTCCCAGCCACAGAGAAGAACAACAGATACATACACATGCATGCACATATCACCCAGAAAAGCAAATGGGTGGGAAGGAAGTCTGTTCACAACACCTCTTTGCAAAGGAATAGTGATTAGACAAGATGCTTTCTCCTGTGTAGACTGGTGTCTGCTCTGTTTCTCTATAGACCCACTTTACTTCAGAGCCTGGACACGTGCTTTAATGAGACTTTTCCCAGTGTGATTTCAGCAAAGTGGAGTGAAATTCCACATCACCTAAATTTTGCATAGATGTAGGCACTGTGGATCCAAGGAGTTAGCAACTTGCCCAAGACTATTGGTCATTTAAATACCCTGTATGAGAAATAAAAATTTGACTTTTATGGAATTATCTTTTTTTCCCTGCTTTTTCTCCCCAAAGCTCCTGGTACATAGTTGTGTATTTTCAGTTGTGGGTCCTTCTGGTTGTTGCATGTGGGACGCCACCTCAGCATGGCCTGACGAGCGGTGCCATGTCTATGCCCAGGATCTGGACCCCTGAAACCCTGGGCCTCCGAAGCTGAGCATGCGAACTTAACCACTTGGCCAGCCCCTGGAATTATCTTTGTTCTACACTAAGTTTGTTGCTTTCTTGTTTGCCATCTTTCTTAACAGTCTTGGTGGGAGAAGAGACTAACTTAGTGTTTGCAGGTGAATATGCTTACAGTTATTTAAGATTTATTGGTTGATAATGACAAGTCGGGATTTCTTTTTTGTCGACATACTAGAAAGTTTTCAAATTCTATCTTTCATTTCAAAACTGAGAGCTGCTGAACACTTGGGCACTTGAGTATCTTGGGATTTGGGGTTCTATTTTTCCCTTGTTTAGGGTGGCTAGTGTTTTTGATGATAATTATAAAGAGGATTTTGTGGTGGCTTTAAAAATGCTCAGTGTTGTAAATAGCATTTTGCTATCCAAAAGCCAGGGAAAATGACTAAGTGGGTCTTTGTACATTTTAAAGATATTGAAAGGTAACTTCTCTGAAATGACATTTCTAAATGTATAAAACTTAATAAGCAAAGAATGGATCTTTATATGCTTTCTTCCCAACATTGAATTTAAAAGGTTTTCTCTGGACAGTATAAGAGCAAGGCAGTGCATATTCCTCTTCTGCTAACTTCCAAATACCATATATAGTTTCTAATGACACTTTCTGTTTTCTTATGAATAGCGATAAGATTTACTGTATGCTAAAAAGAAATTTTATAAAGATCCTTGAGAAAATCATGTACTCCGTTTCTATAAATCATACTTGAGGAAAATAAGTTATAGGTTTTCACTGTACTCATCCTGCTGAAGCATGATCTCTGCCTCTACTTCTTTTTTCAAATTCATAATATCCATTTATCCATACTTATTATCTGTGCTTGTTTGGGCTGCTATAACAAAACACCATAGACTAGGTAGCTTATAAACAATAGAAATTTGTTTCTCACAGTTCTAGAGGGTGGGAATTCCAAGATCAAGGCATCAGCATGGTCACATTCTGGTGAGAGTTCTTTTCCTGGTTCATAGCCAGTGCCTTCTCACAGTGTCCTCACATGGCAGAAATGGTGAGAGAGCTCCGTGGGGGTCTCTTTTATAAGGGTACTAAGCCCATTCATGAAGGCTCCACCCTCATGACCTAAACACCTCCCAAAGGGTCCACCTCCTAATGCCATCACATCAGACATTAGGATTTGAATACATGAATTTGTGGGATCCATAAACATTCAGAGTATACAGCTACTTTCGCCCCCATGTATCAATACTCAGAAAAAAGTGAAATTTCTGTATGGCTGTCTAAAAATTTGGACATTTAAGATGGAAGAAATGAGAGTCACCTTTCTGCTTGAAACTTGTGGTCAAATTTAGAAATACACCTTGATTCCAATTCTCTACTTAACCTACACATAGCTTTCTCAAAGGATTTATTTGTACTAGGGGTAAAAGTACAGTTGGACAATAGCAGGAAAATAGAGTAGGCATAAGGCTTTATATCTTCATATCTCCTCTAGATAATAAATAGTGTTAAAATTTGAATGGTCTTATTTTTGTAGTTCATCCAATTTAAACTGTATACTTTGCCATAGACTTTTTAATTAAGAGCACTTGTGCAGCAAGAGCATCCTAAGATGGGAGAAAGATTGTGGCATACCAGATTATTTTTACATAATATAATATTACTGTTTCCTTTTTAGTGTCTTGTATTTTGGAATCAAAATTAGTGCTAAATATAAGTTTACTACTATCTTGGGCATCTGGATACCATGTTTCTATTTCTGCTCAATGTTATAAACCATTAAAGGGCATTTTTTTTGTTTTCCAAACTATTTTTTCTTCGGCAGTTGCTAGCTTGGCCAATGGCAGAAACCTGGTTCTAACCTGAAAACTCCCTTGAGCCATAGACCCCTGCCCAGAGTATAAGTTAGACAGAATTCCTTATCTTCTCAAGTTCCCAGGTACAGATTGAGGGAGATGCATCCACAGATGAATACCCAAAATTCCTGCCACATTGCTGTAATCAAACAAAAAATCCAGCTTGTACTTTTGGCTGATTTCCTGGCTGGATTCAGATTGGACACAATGGTTTCTGACTCCCATTCCACATTTTATCTGCTAAATCTTAATAGCTCCAAATATGCAAAGACTCTGTTTAAATAATCCTACTCAATAATCTCATTTATTTTTTCCAATAGCATTGGACAAAATGAGACAACTAACCTGCTGATATCTCATGAAGAAGTTTCATAGCAACGTTTTAATACCTACACTGTTAATCGTTGCCTCTGACAAAGGAAGATGTTTGTATTATTGGAATAACTAAAATTAAATGATCCAGTAGCTATTTATTGCTCACTGATAGTGTTTAGCATTGTGCTACGCATTGTGGGTGTACAAAGAGGGAGAAAGATATACTCTTTCCTTGATGCTTCTCTTCTTTAGAGTGGCTTTTTACTACTGGGCATTTGGGTATTGTAACACTTTATCCCACTATTGGAATTGCTTTAATATGCAGAAACATATTATGTGCAATTGCCTGTGTTTGTATGGACACATTTCTCATCTAGACGAGAGATCATGGACTGTTTTCACAAAGCAAATTTCCCTTCTTCTCCTACAATTTAACAACCTAGCAGAGGCTGTTGATACTCTAGTCATATCCTGTTTTTTTCTCTCTGTGCACCCAAGGCAGCTTTCTACAAACCCCTGGGATTCTCTACCTGCAGCCCTTTTCTCTGAAACAGTAGCCCTCATACACGCACAAATGGGGAACAGGTAAATAAATACTTGTCCCTTTTTTGGGATGATTCTCAGACATGTTTTCTGTACCAAGTCTTAGAGCTCCCCAGTTTCCCACAGTGGTGACTCAGTTGATAATGTACTCATTATTGACTTCCTTTCCTTCCCTGACTTATTCCCCTACCTCCTCTAGGTGTTTCCTGGAATCAACTCCCAAATAATCTGCTTAGACTTAAATCCTTGTTTCAGAGTCTGTTTCTGGGGGAACCCTAACCAAGATAGTAGGCATTTCTAATACAACCTGTTCAGTTAGGTTAGAAAAATAAGGATTCTTACAAGACATCACCATTTCTTTCGTCATGCTCAATATTTGAGTCATCACTAATATCTACACGTTGAGCTCCACCTTGCTGTAGTACACTAGTTCTGGTCTTCTTCCACTTATGCCTCGATCACTGCAGCAGTATTCTAACCAGAATTTCTACTTCTAGCTTGTATACAATTCAGACAATCTTACAAACCACTGCCAGGCAAGTTTTACCAATCATCTATTGGTTCCCTGATCCTAGCATTTAAGAATTTTCAGAGGTTTCTGCGCTCACTATAGTAGTGATATCATCCAGGTTCATAGCTTTAAATATTTATATGCCACTGACTTCCGATAATTATATTTCCATATCAAACCTTTTTCTCAAATTCCGTCTTTTAGATACCACTGCCTAGTGACATCTGTGCTTGTATGCCTGTTAGACATTTCACATGGAAAGTATCAAAGCTGAACCCTTGATCTCCCCCCAACAAACCCACTCCTTGTACAGCCTTCTCCATTTCAGTTGATGGTGGTTCAATTCTAGTTTCTTAGACCTAAAACTTTGAAAATATCTTGATTCATCTTTTGTTTCCCCTTACAATCCACCCCCAATCCATTAGAAAGTACTCATGTCCTTAACTTCAGAATATATTCAGAATCTAACCACTTCTCACCCTCTGCACAGGTGAAATTCTGGCATAAGCCAACATCATGTTTGACCTGGATTGCTATGCCTCCTGGTTGTTCTCTTTGCTTCTTGCTCTATCTTTTTTTTTTAATCTATTCAAGACAGAGACAGAGAGCTCCTTTAAAACTATAGGGTCAGGTCATGGCCGTCCTACTGCAAAAAGCCATGCAGTGGATCCATGTCTCACTCAAAGTAAAAGCCAACATCCCTGCCATCGCCTATAAGGGCTGACTTGAAGAGTTCTCCAAATCACTCAGACCCTCATCTTCTTCTACTTTTCCCCTGTCACTTCACTACAGCCACATTAATGAATTAATTAATGTGTTCAATTATTCACTTAGATACTTCTAAGCATTTGGTTCTTTGTCAGCCATGTTCTAGGCATTAGGGATACATATAAAATAAGACACATATGGTTCCTATCCTTTGAAGCTTAGGTTCTACTAACTTTTAAGGCATAGTAGTTTTAAGGTATAATCATAATCAATTTTAAATATCAGCTTTTTTCCCCAAGATCCTGTGTGTCAAACTTCCCATCTGTACGCCGGGCAGGAAAAGAGGAAAAGAAGCAAGCAAGGAAAAGACAATACCTATAGCTAGAAAGAAGAACTCTCAGAAAAATCCCATAGCCTGTTGGCTTACTCTTCATTGGTCAAACAGTGTCATTTGGACACCCTAGCTGCAAGGGATGCTAGGAAATGCAAATTTTTAGAAGGGTTTGTTGCTGCCATAAAGAAAATCAGGTGGGTTTTTTTTGTTGCTTTTTTTTTCGTTTAAGAAGAAAGGAAGAATGTATACTGTGTAGATCAATAGCAGTTTCTACCATGGCTGGTGTAAAATTACCTGTGGTTTACACTGAGCCTAGGTCCTGCCCACTTCTGAGCATTTTAATCAGAAAAGCATTACTACACTCACTTGTCTTTATATTAGAATAGGGCTGTTTATTACCATCGGCTCAGGAAATGACCTGGTGTGGCCTTGTAAGACAGAATTAATTTGCAGTGACTCCAGTGAAAGTTGGCTGCCTTTTAACTTAATAACTTGAGAACTGTCAGTATCCTTTGAAGTTAATGATAGTTATAAAGTGCAAATAAAAATTTTCCTAAAGGAAATCAAGCTCACTAAGACTAGTAAATGAATGCTCTGTCACTAGAACTATTAATGTGTGTGGGAGGGTGTGTGAGGGAATGGGACAGTGTTTAGAATTTCATTGTTATTTTGTCTTGTTTTGTTTTGGCTTTTGGATTATAGAATGCCCAACAAGTTTCCCCCTTGGAAATGAAATTTAAAGCATCTAATGGGTTTCCGGTTGTCGGGTAGAATATTAGAAGCAAAGATTTTTTGTGTGTGAGTCTTTGTGTTGGAAATACTTAAAATGTGAGTGTCACCTCCGGCATAAATGTATTTGCACAGCAGGACCTCACAAGGTAAATGAATGCACAGTTACTTGCTTCAGTCTTTCTGCCATAAGAGGTGATTTTCCAAAGAGGTATATGGATCCCCATTTTAATTAGCTTTTGTTTTCCTTAATGAGTAAAGTAACTGGCTGAACTAAGCATAGAAGAGTTATCAGTATAGAAATAGCAGGCAACTGTTTGTCCAAGTTATGTAAAGTAGCAAACCAGTCATTTCAAGGAAGCATCAGGCAACATATCATGTTATGTGTGGAACGTAACCGTTTCTAATTTCAGTCCCGGGTTCCTAGCAGCGTGGAAGCTCCTAATGAGGCTGGAGAAACTTTCTCGCATGGAGCATCCTGGCCTTTTATTGCAATGAATCTACTCAAAGTTCATTTCAGCAGGAAGCAGCTCTTTTGATTTTTTTTCTTGTTGCTCATTTGTGGGTTTGTTTCTACTTAATTTGCTGATCCGAAGAGATGCCAGATTGACATCCCTAGGGACTGCAGCTTCCTGTTGGTGCTTGTGCAAATGAAGGCAGCAAACAGGAGCTCTGTGTTGGCTGGATTTCTTGGTGATTTTAGGTTTCCAGAGGCTGAAACTTAAAAACCCTGCTGAAACCTTAATTGATATTCTCTACCCACCATCACCTTCAGAAAACATGGCAGTCAAGTTAATTTGGTTAAGGTGGGGTTAGGAGAAATTAAAGGATTCTTTCTCATTATGCCTTTCTCAAATGCAACATTTCCAGAGTTCCAATTTTTTCCATAACTCAGTGTTTTAAAATTACCTGATTATAAGAGATACGTGCTTAGTAAAAATGTAGATTTTAAGATTCTTCCCTTGGAGACTCTGTCCATTAATGCCTGGGTGATGCCCAAGGTTCTAATAAGTATCTCAGGTTGTTCTTCTCATCAGGCAAGTTGAAGAAGCACTCCTCTCATGGGAATGGGCAGCATGATAGATCTTAGACTAAAAGCACTAAGTTTAGTATTATCTTTTAAAGTCGCTCGTTTCTTCATTATGGAGTGTTTATTACTAGGATACATTTATAAAGCATTTAGTACCCATAACAACATGAGGACTGGAGTAGACCATTTCTCTCTCATAAAATTGAAGTAATAGCTTTAAGAGCAATAAAGAAACTTTCCTAACAACACCATACTCTGCAGGTTTTTAAAGGTCCCTGGGAAGCCACTGATGGTTGTTAGATGCCATCCTCTTTGTGCTTTGCCACTAGGAAAAAAAACCGCAAAAACTTTTCATCTCTTCTTGAGTGTTCATACCATTGAGAGGAATTGTGGATTACCGAAGGATACATTTTCTATGAGAACTAGGTTTATTTCAACAGGACACGTAGGTAAAAGTACATGTGGGTACGCTAAGCAGTTTGGGAATGTTCTTGGAAAGCACAGGAAAATAAAGTAGCTGCCCTCCACTGCCATCAAACAAAAAGATGTCATAACCTAAACACGATTTTAATATGACTGGATAATATGCTGATGAGTTTCATAGTGGTAATTTTCTGCATGTTGTAACTATCTTGGAAAACTTGCCAGGACAGGATCATGAGGCATATGATTCTTCTGGACTAAGACCATGTATTAAAATTCAATCCAAGTCAACAATAGATTATGAGTCTATCTTATAGTAGGTGATGGATATATATTTAAAATCATTAATCCACCAAGGCTGTAACTCATAACTTTTAATACTCTGGTATTATCCTGAGAATTTCCTTTAATCTCCTTGGATCATGTGGCTTACAAGATTTTCCCTCACAGCTGCAAAATTACTTGGTAGTTTATCTGTCATCATCTTATGTTACCCAAAACATCTCAGAAGCTGTTAATGGGTGTCTTGTAGTCATTATTGGAGCATAATTCCCAATTCTTTCATTATCCTGGAACTGCCAAAGGATGGCATCAATCCTTAAATATTCAATTGCCTATCAAAAGAATTATTTGTAAAGCATTTGAAATCTGCAAAGATCTACAAGGAAGGGACAGGCAAACATAGTTTCTCTTACTTTAAAATTTCTTCCTAGACATTTCTTGACTTTAAATATGGTAGGAAAGGTTGAAAAAATGTGCTATTCTTTAGAAATTACCAAATTAGGTCTATTTTGAACCAAAGAGGTCTAGACTATTGGGTTGTTTTTGTCTCATGCTGCAAATTAACACAAAGTTTATTGTTTACCAGATACTGCTTCTAACTTAGAAATTTTCTTAGTGTTTGTCAGTGGAAAATAAGACCACTTTTTTTTATTTGAGAAATTGGAAAACATTTTCAGAGCCCTGTATCTCCTAAAAGTAGGAATCAGAACAATTCCTGCCCCAAGAGTTAAAAGTTTCTTTTATTGTCTTTTATTTTGAAGTCTTGAAGATTTTCTTTCAAGTTGTTTACTCCTGTTGATTTATGAAGTAAAGATGCAAAAGAGCCATTGTAGGCAACAGTCCAATTTAGGCAAAGAGTCCTGGGTGGGGTTTTGGGCATGTTTAGATGGTCTACCTCAGTTGAATTTCCAAGTGATTTAACTTAATCTCCACATGAAAGGCTGCAGAATTCAATATTATTTATCTGCTTTTGCAAAAAGTAGGAAATGACCTTCATGTCTAAGAGAAAGGAAATGGTCATAAACAGGAAAGATAATTTGGAAGTCATTATTTAAAAGTACAGATTCCTAGATTCTATCCCAGAGCTACAAATAAAATTATCTGAGAGGAAGTTTCTGGAAGTTGTATTTTTTTTTAATAAATACCACTGGTGATTCTTATTATTCTGCAAACTTTGGAAACATCATACTGTTACATCTATAAGATAGAATTTTATTTAGCCATTATATTCTGCTTCCAAAGAAGTTAGAACAAGATGAAGAAATGTTCACTGTAAAATACTTAATAACAAAATACCAGAATATAAAGCTATATATACGGTATGATCAGAATGTATCACAAAGTAAATAAAACATGTCATTATAAAAGCTGGCCTCAGATGTCCTCTTTTTGTTTAGGAAGATACCTGGATGTGAATGGGAAAGCCCAGTGTCTGCTTGAGAGAGGAGGAGCATAAGGCAAAGCATAACTAAAAAGATTTCAGGAAAGTGGCAGGAATTTTTAGTTCCCTGGGTATCCCTTGGAGCAAGAACAGATATGTTTAAAAGGAAAAGGAAGGTAGGCTGAGTAAGAGATTAAAGACTGAAATAACAAATGATTAACTATTCAATGAGGTATTCCAGATGGTGCCCATAACCAAGACACATAGGGCCAAGGATGTCCACTATTACAGTTTAAACTATTTGCTGCACAGTGCTATCCTGAACTGTCATGTAATCCCCTCCCTTGCCTGGACCTTCAGTAAGTATGCTCTGGGAGCACTTAAGAAAAGAGGCACTGCTGCATTCCACAGACATGTTGATGCAAGACAGAGAGAAGACAACATTGGCAAATCAGGATGGCACAGGAATGGATGCAGGTGTGTAGCCATCTCAATGATTTCTCCCAATGTAAGTGTGACGCCAGAAATCTATAAGATCTGGGTAGTCCCATGCTGTTGACATCTTGGTTACACACACACACACACACACACACACACGAAAGACCTAGAACAGCGAAAGGTAGAGGAGTTATCTCTGCATGCTGAGATTAAAAGTGATCCAGATCTTATTTTGTTGTTTTCCTCCATTGGACACATATTACCTGAGTAACAAAGGGGGAAAATGATTAAACTTTGGAGAAATAAAGACAATTTTCAGACGTTTTTCAACAAAAATTTCTCAATTTGATAGAAACAAGCCAAATCTAATACTCAGTTTAAAATCCTGTAGCACCAAGAGCTGTGTTACACCAGTTAACATTTTAGAAAGAGCTTTATTGGTCAGTCTATCATAAATAAAACCAAATCCCTGGGTTCTCGAAGGCTGGTGTGCCACACAAAATAATTTACACTGAACCATTGAGTTACGCATAGATTCCACTGGTTCAAAGTGGGGAAAAGCATTTTAATGATTTTGCATTCATCTGTACAATTCTTTTTGCTATCAATCATACAGTGACTCGTGGCTTCTTTTCCTTTTTTTAAAATATAACTTTTTCCTTAGTTAAAGAATAATGCTTATGAAACACTATTGTATTTAGCCCAAAAACGTGCAGTTTCTGCTGTCAGATAAAGTGAGTTTGAAAGTCCCCTCTACCCCTTACTCCTGTTGACCTTGGACAAGTTATTTTCTCTCTCTGCAGCTGTGTTTACCCATCTGTGCATGGGGATAATGATGCTTCTTACTTCATAGGGCTTTTGTGAGGATTACATGAGTTAATGCATGTAAAGGGTTTAGCATAGTCTGCAGCCAATTGTAGGAAATAAATTAACTATGATTGCTGTTTGTTCATAATAGAAACTTCAGGGGAAAAAAGCCCTAAGAAGGAAATAAAAATCATCTAAATTCATACATCCAAGGCAAGAGGTACTGTCACTTTGGTACCTTTTTATCTTCCTTCTTTATTTATACAAAATGGATCTTCTTATACGTATTGTATTATAATATGATTTTTAAACTTTATATAAGCTAAATCTTCTTCTCTTTATTGAATATGCTTTCAAAACATCATTTTCACTGGCCACATCCCTTTCCATTTGTAAGGAAGCATCATACTTTATTTAAATAATATCATATTATTGGACATAATGGCTGTTTTCAAATCATTGGTATTTTAAGAAAGCTGCACTGACTATTCTTATAACTAAATATTTGTGTATATACATGATTATTACCTTAGAATCAATTTCTAGAATTGGAATTACTGAACCAAATGGTCCATTTTTAATATGTGTTTAATGTGTGTTTATTATATATTGCTAAAGTGCTTTCCAGAAAGTTTGCGCCAATTATCACTTCTGATGAAATATTCTTTAAACAGTAGACACATTCTCTCTTTTTCCCAAAAACTGGCAATGACTTTTAATATTTTTGATTAGGCTTTATTGAGCTTGAAAAATTTTGGCCATTTGGTTTTTTCTCCTGTATATTACATGAATATTTGAATTGTTTAAAGAATATTTTTTTACTTCTTAAATTGTCACGTTCACTGAGGTGACATTTGTTGAGCACCTGCTGGAGGCAGGCACATTTCTTGGGGTGATGGGTGTATAGACTAGGACACTAATGCTAAAGTGAGTGGTATCTAAGAGGAGCGGAGGCCCATGGAAATTTGTACGGTTCCACTGGGGCCTTGGAGATGCATATTTAAGTTTTAAAAGCCAAAGGATCCCTCTTGAAGCTATCCTTCTCCAAAGTAGGAGGGAACCAAAACACAGGGAGGTTTGACAAGTTCCACCCAAAGGGAACTCACATTTCTTGAGCATTTTTCAAAAAGAGAACTCCAGTTCTCATTATTGAAAACCGTAACTGCTTTCCTTTGTTGAACATGTATACCATAACAGGCTCACAACTGATGTTTTACTGTTATCTGTAATCAGAATGAGGATAACACGTAGGTCTGCCAGTGAAGTCAATCAACTTGCCTAAGACTTTGCAGTTATCATTGGAGATGCTGGGATTTGCCATCAGACCTGATTCCAAGCTCTCCGTCCACTCTCATTTACACCTGAGTTTCTCAACTATCAGTCTTTGCTTTATTTGTGGTTTTGCCATATCTGCCTGTTACTTTTCCTTAAATCGATTTTCTGTTTATTTTTGTAGGTTTCTTTTAAAGACGAAACTTTATATCTCTATCATAAATGGAAAATCAGTAACATTTACCACATAAAAATAAAATAAATAACACTGTATGCTTTCACGTGTACCACGTAAAACCATCTTATCCCTCTACCCCCTCCTCCCATCTCTTGCCAGAGGCCAGAGGATCACATCTGGGGAAACATCCCTCCCCACCCTGCTGCTACCCTAACAGAAAAAATTCAGTCGCTAGGGACAGCAGGACAAGACTGTGGGAACTTTGTAAGAACCTGGACCTTCGCACCTTTCTCCTATTGATTTCTTAGTTCTGACTCTCTTCTGCATGGTTCCCAGGGGTAACTGGGAGACAATTTTTACAGTGTAAAGGGTGTTTGTTCTTGGCTTGGAGGGGAAGAAAGAAGAGCTCCAGAAGTTCAGCTTCGGCTCAGAGAAGGTGCTCAACATATCTTGTTTAACTTCATTTAAACTGTAAAGGGCTAGCGACTCAGAGCATTAAAACAGAAGCACAGGCTTCCTTCTCTTGGTAATTCAAGACCGCCTTTCCATCAGTAGCTCCCAGAGGTGGCTGGTCAAGCCTGGTGATTTCCATTTACCAATACAGATTAAGCTTGTCTGGCCAAGCTTCGTCTGGTAGCATTTTCTTAATCAAATATAATGACAATTTGAATAAACTCTTAAGTCCATTGAACATTTCTCATGTTTTATTATTGAGAAAAAAGAGGCACTTTGATTCTTTGAACATTTCTAAAAACCTTCACTGTGTTAGCCCCTGTTTGTTATTGTGGGACATGACAGTTATCTGAAGAGAACCAGCCAGATTTAATCTGACAGCCGCAGTCAGGGAAGAGTGCTACCAATGTAATTATCCAGTAATCTAGTCAGAATGGGAGTAATTCTAGGCCTTTCTCAGGCAGCTAATCACATTTCCTGTGCATTAGCAGCCACACATGGGGAGCTTTTAGGAACAAGGTTTTTGGCTTACATGGGCTTCGTGAGCTTCACAGCGGAGTGATTTTCTTGTTGACTTTACCCAAAGTGGGTTCTTCAGGGTTTTTTTTTTTTTTCCTTTCTACTTTTCCCCTTCATTGCTAAGATGGTGTTAGTTCAGCTTCAAGTTCTAAGTCTGACAGGCTTCTGACCTTCCTTTCAGAATGCAGCAGAGGAGGACGGGGAATGCTTGGCTCTGTTTACTCAATTTCTCATGCAGGGATAAATTAGGGAGGGCTATGCAATCTGTGGGGGGTAAAAAAAGAAAGATGAAAGAGTTATTTTTCTACAAGGATAGCACTGTTGTTTGTGAACTATTTTGCATGTCATTTCTCTATTGATGTGAGCAATTTTGGAGAGAGGTTTTGTGGAGAAAAGGTAAGAGAAAGGAGACAGTTAACAAATATTTAATCTGCTGGTGGATCTGAATGTCGAGCTCTAGGCAATATTGATCCTGTATCATTTCTGTAATCACAATTTCAATAGAGAATGTAAAGATGGAAAAAAAGCATATCCAGTGAGCAGAACTTGTGCTGCCGTGTTAATTAATACCCTGCCATTTTCTTTCTCTGAAAACCTCCATTTAAGATAATTTCATATTATTCCTGTAAATCAGAATGTTTTTCAAGGGCATTGGTTTTTGGCATTCCAAAATTGAGGTGTCTCGGAAAATTCATCATACTAGCACCAGGCTTCTTTTCTTCTATGCCAATGTTTTGAACATTTCTTCAACTCTTCATAATCCCTCCTTGGTCAGTCTGAATCTAAACATTTGAATCTAATAGAGGGGGATTCCAGTCACTAATAGATTTATAATGTAGTAATTTCCCCCAAAGTTATCCATGATAAATGAGCTTCTCCAGTAGCTTTGAGCAATCATAATGTAACACATTAGGTGGAACACTCTAAAAAAGTGGAAATGTGAAATGCTGTGTTAAATTGTTGTGCTGTAATTCTGGACGGGTTTCAACCACAGTTTACACTCTCTCAACTGAAATTTTTTGTGGACTTAACTATGTTTTTATTTTTGTAATTCTGGGAGGTATATGCCCCTATAGGCTACGTTGTTTGGGTGTCTCTATGCATAAACATGGATTGTTGCTGAATCATAGATATATTTGAGCCTGGGGTCTGAGGTATGTGTGCCTAGAGGCTGGTGTGTCTAGGATGGAGCGTTTAGACAGATTTCAGTACTCATTATTCTGCTTCTAATTATGTCTCCTCATTGGTTCTAGGTTCAGATTCCACACAAAAAAAACTGATATGAGTTTATCTCCGGAGTTCAATAAAACTATCAATAAACCCTAGTTTGGGACTATTACCCAATATAATATACAAATTTTAGTCTCTTATTGCAAGCACTATCTTTATTTGATTCTCAAGTACAGATGGAAGTAGGTTCACATCTGAAAAGTAGTTCATGCCACGCATTTATGTCAAGGCTTCCGTGAGTCAGAATGTATATTTCAATCCACATGAAATGTATTCTCTAGGTCACTAATTGCAATGTTTACCAAATAGAAATTATATTTAAACATGTCAACTACATCACTTTATATAACATCTTTCATCTGAGAATGTGGAAACATTTGTGGGATATTAATGCCCTGGTGGCTAATCCCTACAGAAATGTTACTTACCCACGGCTCACTTCTGATAGAATCAAAAAGAGAAAAAACTTATGTCATGGTGATGACTTGTAATGATTCCAGCATCTCTTGGTATATAATTGGCACAAATAAAAAGATCATCAGTTCTTACATTTCTCAAGGCAATTTTTCAATGTAAGTTAAAATGATTCAGGAATGCTGGAGATACACAAAGGAGACTGCATATTAAGAGCTTATCTGAGCAATGGAACCTCTAGGTGTTTACAAATGTGGCACTCATTTCTCTGCTTTAAACCCTAGATCTTGAGTTACACAAGTGATTGTGATCTGAAAATCAGTATACATTCTTGATTCCTCTGTTCAAATTAATATCTGCTGAATGAGTTGGGCTTTGTAAAAGTTCGGCTTTGTGTCTTATTCATTCTTTGCCAGGGTGTCTGATGCTGCCAAGGAATGTCTGAGGACAAAAGGGTCTTTATATAAGGAGCAATGATAAATTCCATTATTACCATATATGAATTATCAGTCTGCCCTCGATCAAGGTAGTTTCCAAAGAGTCCTCTCAACTTTGAACTTGTGTTAAATCACGATGAGGCAATGGTTCCAAGTTTTGATCCAAAGTCGAGGGGATCGTCCATTTTACTGTATCATTTTTAATGCCGTTTATTTCCCATCACCTTTGATTTGGTTTCTCTTTTCAAAAAGTCAATTTATGGAACTTGTTTTAGTTTTGAGGCAGAGTCTACTTCATGCTTGTGACCGTTTTTCTTTCTTAAACAATTAGAAATTTCAAAGAATATATTTGGTGTTTTACAACTTGGATGGCATACCTCCCATATTGGCATTGTTCAATATCTTTGATAATGTTTAAAAAATAGGCAGTTTGGGTGAATTATTACTGGCCATTATATAAACCCTTCTCCAAGCTCAATATATTCTTTTAAATTTATATTGTCTGTTTGTGTGATCCTTTGTCATGGCCTACGTTTGGGAATTTTTGCAAAGCCTGACATTACCTCTAATCTGTTTGGGCAGTCTTGCCGAGCATGCATTGGTATTTTGTATTGGTAACATGCAATCCTGCTGCCCTTCATGACATTCCCTTAAATCTGTGCTATCCAGTAGAGTAACCATTTGTCGCATGTGCCTGTTTAAACTGAAGTTTAAATTAATTTCTATGTAATAAAATTAAAAATTCAGTTTCTTAGTTGGGCTAGTCATATTTCAAGTGCTCAATAGCTACATGGAAGTAGTGGCTTCCAGATTGGACAGTGAAGGTATAGAATATTTTCGTCATTGCAGAAAGTACTAGTGGACAGCACTTCCTTAAATGCATGATGAACTTCCAGAGGAGAGTATCTATATTGACTTAGAGGCAAAGAGCAATGGTGGCCATAGAATCCCGGGTTCAATACCAGAAACAGCAAAGTCAATAAAAGTGGCTGAGGCTCTCGGAAGGTACACACTTGTAATTACACCTCATCATGACTTCTCATTGCAATTAAATGAAATCATTCAAATGTTGGTTTTATTAATTCTTTAAAAGGAACAAGGCAAACAGCCGCTTGACTGCTCTGTCTTTTTATTTCACTGCTGTTAACATATCACCTAATGATTCTTACAAATATGTCCACTTTTAAGTACTGGTTCAAATTTCTTAGCAATTTTTCTCTTTTCTTTTCATACAAAGTCACCATGCCAGCCAAGGGCTCCTTTCTCCTCCTCCTGTTCCCTTCCTGGGTACAGTTTTCTCTTCTCTTCTCTTTTTTTCCCTTCCTTTCCCTTCCCTTTCCTTCACTTCCCCTGTTCTCACACTTCTGTCTTACGATGTTTTGTTGTCAGAGGGAAGAAAGGGAGGAGAGTTAAATGTGTCTTTTAAAGTAGATATTCTGGTTTTGGAATCTCCCACGTGGTTTGGATTAAGTGGAAGAGACTTTGGGGCAAGTCAGCCATCTTTCACATTTATCTTCCTCCTTCTGAATGTGTGTGTGTACATGTGTAGGATCATCTGTGGGAAAATAATCGGGCTCCTAAAGCATCCTTCCTTTCTTTTCTATCAAGTGTGGAATGTGAATGCCAGTGGGGCTATGGTGGTCCTTGCCAGGAAGCGTCCTAGCTCCATGTGGATACTTCTACTTGTTCTTCTTAAAAGCCGGGACTCATCCAACTCCAAAAAACTTGTCTATGATTCAGTTTTCCCATGAGACAATCACAATGAAGAAGACTAAATGTTCCATTGTCAGGTTTCTAAGTAGAGGGGGAATTTCACAACAGCTAAATATGCTGGAATAGTTTAATGTGCAAACAAATACACAAGATAAAAGAAGTTGTGTTATTCCCCAGCATCTTTAAACGCTTAGAGTTTTCAAGAACTCCAGAATATTAAGAGTATATTATACTTCTCCCAGGCTGTATATTCAGAGAAACAGGTAAGCTATTTTAAAAAGATGTTTATACAAACCTTAAAGTTTAAGATTTGGGGATTTCATAGCGCCCTGATATAGATATATGATTTTTTTTTTTTTTTACTAAGGAAGATTCACCCTGAGCTAACATCTACGCCAATCTTCCTCTGTTTTGTATGGGAGTCTCTGCCACAGCCTGGGCACCAACAAGTGGTGTCCGTGCACACGCAGGAACAAAGCCTGGTCTCTGAAGTGGAACACACTGAACTTAACCACTAGGCCATGGGGTTCGCCCCAGATATATGATTTTTTTGACTGAAGTCTTGCCATGACTTTTTAACTGATCGCACTCATTTCTCTTAAGATAGAAAGATTATTAAATGTATTTTAAAAATCCTCAAATATTTTGTGAATGTCCTGCTGCTTACCTTTACTGTCTTATCTGCTACCACTCTCCACAAACACCCAACACTTTAGCAATGTTTAACCCACTGCAGTTCCCAGGGTAAGCTGTGCACATGCTTTCTCTATAACTAGAATGTGTTCCTACCCATCAACTATTTTGAGAACTTGGATTCACCATTCAGCTTTGCTCCATTGCTCCCTTTGCAGTAAAGTGCCACCACCCCCATATTAGCTATCTATAGCTGCATAACAAATTACGCCAACACTTAGTGGCCTAAAACAACATTTATTATGTGACAGTTTTGTTGGGTCAAGAATCCAGGAGTGGCTTTACTGGATCCTCTGGCTTGGGTCTCTCCCAAGGCTGTACTCAAAGTGTTCATTGGGATTGCACCTGGGGGAGGATCTGCATCCAAAATCACTCACCTGATTGTTCGAAGGATTCAGTTCCCCATGGGATGTTGGACTGAAGCCTCAGACTCTTGCCACATGGATTTCTCTACAGCGCAGCTCACAACATGGCAACTTACTTCATGAGAGACTGCAAGTGAGGAGAGCCAGAGAGAGTGTAAAGAAGATGGAAATCACAGTCTTTTATAACCTAATCTTGAAAATGATTATCATTTTTGCTCAGTCTATTCATTAGAAGTGAGTCACTAGATCCCATCCACATTCACGGGGAGAGGATTACACAAGGGTGTGAATGCTAGGAGGGAGAGACCTTTGGGAGTCATCTTCGAAGCTTCTTACCATACCCCTTGCCCGGCCATCCTAAAGGTGCTAAGCATTGAGTTCTTATACTACCTAGGATAGCTCTTCCCCACTAAATTACAACTACTGGTTTTCGTATCATGTTGGTTTTCATATCCTCAGCACAGCGGCTACACTGGGAGTAGTTTATAATTGTTAGTTGAAGAACTAAATGAATGCGTCAGTTTCCATTATGAAGATTTTCATAAAGATGGCTGAAATCCATTGGCTCTACTGAGTGGGAAATCATACAGAGGTGTTTCTACTACAATGCCATGTCGGAGTTACTGAAAGACTTCATGTTCTGCAAAATCGTGTACTAAACGTACTAAGACTTATGGAAAAGATAGAGATAGGGCAGACCCACCTATGAAAGTTTGTAGGCCAGATACTTACAAACATAATAGCAATGCGACCTTAAACCCTGAGATTAGTAGTGGTTTCTTCTAGATATGGGTGTTGGAGGGTATTTGATTCTCCTAGAGACTCTTAGTATCAGAATTATAAAAATCAGATACACCTTTTTCATTACCTTATTGTGTTTACAGGGAGAAATTTCTTTGCAGCTTCCTGACCTGCACTTATAGCTTTACCAGATGAATTAACATAGTGGAAAGAAGAGAGATTCTTGAAGCTTCTAAACCATCCTGCACTAAAAGAAGTCAATTCTGTAGAATTCTTAGCTTTCACCTAAACATCTCAAAATGTCTAAGATTTTTTTTCTTTACTTGTAGGAAAGCCTACCCTTCCTTACTTCAAAACACTAAAATGCTTAGAAGAATCTCAGAGGAGCCAACAAGACTTCCATGTTATCTTTACACCGTTCTCTTGTTTTTCAATTGCATGTGAGTTAATTCATGTCACTGAAGCACCCAATACAGAAGAACACTGTCCCATTCATCTCAGTTTTAGGAAAATCCTCTAGAAACCAATGCAACTTTACCACCTGTGTCGAAGTATGGCAGATGCCCTTATGCCTTTTGACCTAACTAACATGGTGACTTTGTTCTCATTCTCTACTTCAGAACTAATTGTGATATTTAACAAACATAACTTTTTCGGTCTAAGGTTTTCAAAATCTGTTACTCACTCATTCACTCCTTCCCTTCTTATAAACACTACGTGTTGTCATGTTATTTTTTCTTTACTTTTAATGAATTTTTAATTTATATTTTATTAATTTTTGAATAGATAATATGTTCACATGACAATAAATGCAAAGAAGTACCTCCTTCTCATTTGTGACCCTTATTAAGATAATTTTCCTCCTGAAGTCCGGGGGATCTTGTTATGTAGCTTGGGGACACAATTCCCATTTGGAATTGTGCAAATGCTGTGTGAATTTATCATTACATTTTAGACTGTGTCATCAAATTCTAACATGTGACATTTTTTTACTCATATAATCACATTCTTATGTTACTTTAGTTAATAGGCAAGCTAAGTGAGTGAAGAAAATATATGATTTGTGGACTGTGAAGGTGTGTATTACTTAGGTTCTTACAAATTGTAAGGAAAAAATACTGTCACGGGTGATGGCTGTTTATTATAAGCATATGTGGGAACTGAAGAAACATAATGAACCTTCTAGGCAACTGCAAAGTCACTTTGGGCCTCAGAGATTCCCAGTCTGAAATGTTTATTAAACAACTAGAGAGGTGGAAATGGTACATTGTCACTCACGATGCAAGGATAAGTCTGCCACCATATTTTCTTATCTTTCATCAAGAAGCGTTTTTTGACTACCTTTTTATGTATGTTCATATCCTCTCAAAAGATAAATTTCTGAGTGTATCAGTTGGTATCCAAGGTGGAGATCCTCCGGGTGGTCTCTCAGTAAAACCCATGATTATGGATGCCCTCCATATCCACGGATGCCACCAACTCCATCTTAAACTCTGGCGCACACCGTTGTCATCATGTTGTAGAGTCACATGGCACAAGTCTCAGCACTCTTCCTCAGAAGGGCTGATTCCCCCTTGGCCACTTCCCTCAGAGTAAGGTTGTGGTGGCCAAGATAGGTACATAAGCATTTCAAAGACTAGCCAGAGGAAAGGAGTTTACATTGTGTGTAGTTTTGCATCCTCACATCTTTGCTGTTTGATTTGATTTTAAAAACATTGTCTGAGAGATTAAAAAGGAACAGATATTTTCTCATTTTACATAGCAAAACAAACACCCAGAAAAGTTAAATAGTGTATTTGAACACTCTCTGTGAGAAGTCTAGCCAAACTTGAACCCCAAATAAGCCAACTGGACCCTTATTTTTTCTACTTGAAAAGGTAGTTCCATTATGACAGACAAAGTGTCAATTATATGCAGTGTTTGACAAGATACTTGCCCAGCAGTCAAATGAAGAGAATTAGACAAGGCAGTTTAATTACTGCGTAAGAAACCACTTAAGTTATTAAAAGACAGCACTAAAATCATCTTTAGCTAAAAGTGTCCATTATTAAAGCTGCACTCTTATGAGATTGTCTAATCCTTCAGTCATATATTTATTTGGAAAATCTAGTGGTCTTATCTGCATTTCAGGAATTCATTAAACATCATGTTTCGTTTAGGAATCCGGGTTTGTTCACCAGTATAAATGCAATTTATTTTATAGAACCTGAAGTCTTAATATGGTTCTATGCTCCATGTTAAGTCCCAACTACTTTGATTGTTGACGTCTTTTGGTAGTGCGTTTAAAAAAAAATCAAAACCATATTTATTACCTTATCAAACCAATGGGCTATCAAGCTGTCACATGAAAGGCTGTAAGACTCACTTAATAACAACATCTGTGGATCGACGACAAGTGCTTCTCCTGCTACAGAGACTACTGATTCCAGGGCATAGAAATCAGAATAAGGTTCTTGCTGAGGCTTCCAACTGGCTTGAGAGGATTAATATGAGTAAAACACAGTGGATGTGCTACCTTACTTAATTCAACAGAGCATCTAATTTTTGCAATTAAAAAATTGGAGGAAACTCAAAATTTACTCAGAATACATTTTGTAAAGAAAATAGTTTGCTTTATTGTGGGCTGAGAACTAGGGGTGGTGAGTGTGGTTATTGTTCATTGAACAAGGTAAAATGGTAGATTTTGGCTCAACTGAAGAAAACTTTCCTCAGTCTCATGTCATGATAAATTTAAGGGTGAAGGTTCACCTATGATTTGTATGTGAAAATTCAGAAACTAAGCAAAAAATTTATTTTGATTTGCATCAGCTTTCAAAATTAAGGAGGCACATGCACACGAGTGTGCACATACAAACACATACTCAAGTTTTGATTGAAAGTTGGTTAGTTTTTAAGCACCGTTAGTCCTAAAATGGTAATCTTCTGCAGGATCCGAAATAGAGACTTCTTTCAGCCTATTTTCCACCCAGTACTTCAGTGATATAAATCCTGCTGACTACTTAGTTCCTCTCTTTCAAAGCAAAGAGCTCAGTGATCACAGCAGTGGCAGGTGGGGTGGTTGGTAGCCTTGCAAAATCTTGTTCAACTCAGCCCTCGATACAAATTATCATGTCTCATATCACGATTTTTAATTTATGCTAGAAATAAACAATATAATTCCACTTAGTGTACTTATTTATTTCAACCTTTTCAAAAATAAATGATAATTTTTGATCTTTTTTTTTTTTTAGTTAACTTAAAAACTTACTCTAGCACACTCCTGCTCATATATATACACATAAGTAGCTGTATTCCCCTCCTTCAATTTATATAATTACTGGACGTAAAATTCTGGAAACAGTAGAAAACCCCTTTTTTGATCATGATGGCGGTCAAAGGATGTCTTTGATCACAAAAAATTGAGAAATGTAGAAATTTCAATGTGTTGGCAAATCTCAACATCTTCCTGAATGTTTAAAACACTTAAGATGAATGTGATCCTTCATCCTGTTTGGCTTTTATAAATATAAATTCTCACGTTAATAAAAAAGTTCTACTGAAACTTATAAATTTTCCCACAACCTTGTGTCCTTGTAGGGAGCTGGGAGATGAAGTAAAGAGAAAGCCAAAAACTCATATAAATGGCAATTATTTAAAATATCACTGGGATACTCATTAAATATATGGAACCCAGATAAACACTGCAGATTACATAAGAAAACCAACACTATTTTTATTTTCTATGCCTACCTTCAGCCACTTTTTTTAGTCACAAGTCAGTGGTAGTGATCTTATAATTACATACCTGACATGTATCTGAGGAGGAGTTTACTAAGAGACTGTGGCAGAATTTTATTGCTCCATATACATAGAATAAGAGACAAAACTAAAATTTCCCAAAGGAAGTTCATTTTGGAGGTATCTAGATCAACTCATGCATTAAAAAAAATACAAAAAAGGCAGCTAATGGTGTTTTCACAGGCAAAATATTTGGAATTTTGTTTCTCAAATGTCTCTAAGGTTTGTTTTAAGTCAGAAACCCTCTAATCTCAGACATCCTGAGGGAATCTCTTTACTAAGCCACATGCTCTCTTGTGAATTTCTGAACTCCGTGGAAATACAAACTTCATAGTATTAATTTTCTGCTCCTAGAGGCTGACCTCTAAATTTCAAAGTCTGTTTTATTCTCTTTGGACTGAACATACTTGAAGGTTAGAAGACAGAATTTGAGGAAAGCAAGGAAATGAGTACCTGCAGGATTTATGTAGGTGGGAATGTGGAATAGAAATCTGTCTATAGTCAAATTCCATATTGAAGAAGTGGATTAAGAAGATGGCAAATATTTGGAGATACTGGTTGGAAAACAGTCATTATTTGAAAAAATAAAAATAACAGCCCTCATAAAGAATTTATGTACTCTTAAGATTTGCTTAGAAATCTTTGTCATAGTGACATTGTGGCAAAGCTTTACATCCATACAGACCTAGCAGTTAATTCCAGATCTGTTACTTATTAGCTGTGAGATTTCAGATAAGCTACTTAAACTCTCTGAATGACATTTCCTCATCTGTAAAATTGGGATAAGTATACTCACATTGCATGGTTATTTTGAGGACTACAGATGCTGAATAGCAAATAATAACATAAACCTGGTAAAGATTAAGTTACAATACTGTTATGACTTCTCTTTTTTATCCCCCTCCTCATCATCACTGAAAACACACAATTCTGTTTAAAATCTAGGAGATGATATAGAGCTGAAGGCAGACATCTCTGAAGTGTGTTTAACTACCAAGGCCAAAGATACAGTAATTTTAGGATTAATGTTTTTTTCCTTTCAGGTAAAGAATTCTAAGCCATGGACCAGCATGAAGATGTATTTATGGGCTTTTAGGTGATAATAGTCTTTGTGCCTAAACCTTAATTAGTACAATCATCCTCTCACACTAATAACACTTTCATTGTGGCATGAACCCATATCAGTCAGGGGTATATTTTGTCACCAAATATACCCTGCGTCTATTCCTCAAACCACCAATAGCTAACGCCGTAATATGTGTCTAGTAATCATGTTGTCACAATTTTACCTTTCCTGACTTGCTGTGAGTCCACTTTCTTGACCACAGTGCCATGCTTGGGAAGGTGTGATGTTTTCCATCGAATAGAAATTATTCAGTCCTCAACTCCAGTGTCTGCTTTGTCAAGCCACATTTTCAGTGTCTTCATAAACCTGGGTATGCATTCCTTCATTCAGCACATGTTTACTGTTCTCTGCTCAAGGATTCATAAAGACTGGAGTGTTTTGCATCCCTTCTGAGTGGCTTCCATTCCCTTCTCCATCTCTGCAAGAAGGAAGATTGGCAGTGAGTCAATTTGAAGGTACCACTTTGCAGGTACCTCTGTCCCAGCCCCTTTTTTAACAGCTGCCACCGTAGACACAATGTTAAAAAGAGAGGGTAGGGAAGATTGACAGAAAAGATACTGCATATAATCCCAATTCTGATAATTTTAAATCCGTTTTTCAAATGATAAAACCAGGATGTAGTAAGGGAGGGATTTGGTGATGGAAAAATCTAGATTTGTTAACTCTTTGATAACGTATAATAAATATAGGACCGCAAACTCATATGCCTTCTGGGTCACCAGTAATTATTGGCCATAAGGTTGTCATGTGGACACTAGCAAAGTGGGGCTGTAAACCTGGAGGACAGGGGAATACCACTACTCATCTACAACTGTCAGGTGCCCTGAGGTGCAGAAATATGGTCTGGAAGTGACCATATCTTCTGATTTTCCAGGAGAAGCCAACATACATGGATTGATGTGTGTGTGTGTGTGTGTTTGTGTGTGTGTGTGGTGTTGTGTGTTGTGTGTGTATATGTGTGTGCGTGTTATTTTTAAACATTAGCAACTATTTTTTAAGGCAGTGGTAGCCAAACAAACTCTGGCCTCGTTGACCTGTGGCCTCAGAAGATTAGGATTTTGCTTCTAATTCCACATGCTTTGCTTTGTGTGGTATCTAAATTGCTTTGTTTTGTTCTGTAGTCTTTCCCTCACACTCTTTCTTCCTCAGTGTCTTCATCTGCGAAATAGGGATAAGAGCATTTGTTTTTCTGCTTCCAAAAGATCAAGGATCATGTGCCTGTGAAGATTAATGAGGTCATTTGGTTAAGTGCTTCTTGCTGGCTGGAAGAAGGATGGCTTATGAATACTAATAGCATTAGAATCATGTGGGCTTTCATGGAAAGAGAGTTGGACCATTTAGCTCCCCCTCTGCAGGGAGTTTTTATAAAAGAGGAAACTAGGGAGGAAGAAGCTGAAAATATTTCTTCATGACTATCTTCTGTGGTGAACTATAAAGTGGCATTGGGAATTCTGAGAGGTTGTTTGCAAGATACTGTAGACTCTGTATGCAGTGTAATCTGAAGAGAGCAAAACCCTGACGATTTGAGTTTGTGAGTTTATATCTCTTGGAAAAAGGTGAGCAGGTATGGATGGGAAATAACATGTGAACTATCTACCTAAGGCTCTAGCTCACAATCCTTTTTATTCTTTTGCCAAATTGTCTTTTTATCACTAGACTCACCCTCCCTGGTACATTAGTTAGGGTAGACTAACTACTGAAACATACCGAACACATCATTAGATTAACCCAATAACAGTTCATTTCTCTCCCAGATGCTCCTAGTAGGTAGGTGGCATTTCACATAATGATTCAGAAAACCAAGCCTCTTCCATCCTATGGCTCCCTCATCCTCTGGGCCTCCTCATTAACTTGCAAATGGGATAAGAACACATAATGTGGAAGATTATTATGAGCCAAGCCTGAAAGTAGCACATACCATTTTGGCTCACTTTCCCATGGCTAGAACTGAGTCACAGTGCCATTCAAGGGAGCTTGGTAAATGTTGTCAAGTCTACCCCAAAGAGGAGGAAATCATTTTGATTGGCCCACAGTCACTGCCCAGCTTGAAATGTGTTCAGTCATTTGTCCTTCCTTTTTGTCCTCTGCTAGATATATGGTTGATTCCTTTAACACAAGACACTGGAGATAGACTGTTATTCCCTTTATTCTGTTGCATCTCTGCAGCTAGCATACTAGCTTCTTGGTTTTCTGTTAAACATTTTTGTACACTGTTTTGAATGTTTTGTTTTAACTTTTCTAGTCTCTCCATATATTAACTACATTCTTCATCTTATTGCTTAGACTAGAGATTTCGTCTCCACTGAGTGCTGAGAGTGTTTAACTTTGAATACCTTTGTTGTCAGTAAGCATTGACAGTACTGGCATAGCCTGTTACTGTCTGTGATTTCCTAAGCTGGCTGTGGCTCCTGTTGGAAAATGTTGATTCCTGGGTAGAAATCAAAAAGTATGCTTGTTACCTTTAGTTTTTTATTCTGAGACTGTCATGGGGAGCAGGGTTCTCTTTGGAGTGATGTGTAATGTAAAAATAAATGATTGAATAGAATGGAATTATACAGTGACTTTGATGAGTGGAGGCCATCAATATTAATCAATGCACACAAAACAATACAAATGTTCTTGCTCTTTTGACACAACATTTTATATAGTGTAGCTGTTAATGGATGATAAATGATAAGAGAAAGGAAGATAGAAACATATCCACCCAAGCTGGTGCTTGTCATGAGGAGTGACAATCTGAGTATCTATGAAAAACATAGGCTTAATTAACTTTTGATAAACCTTCTGTTCAAAAATCCTTGAAAATGGAAACCTTCAAGATAATCAAATCTAAATAAAGGACCAAAAAAGTATCCTCTAATAATTGTCTATCCAAAGACAATAGAGTGTAGTGGTGAAGAGTTCTAGAAAGGGACTACCCAGGTTTCAACCCTAGGGACATCACATCCTATCTGTGAATCTCAGCAAGTTAATTTGGAAACTCCATTTCCTCTTCTGTCAATGAAGATAGAAATAGAACTCGTGATGTCTTAGCAAGCATCAATAAGATGACGTTTGTTAAGAGCTTGTAACAAGTCATGGCAAGTAGAAAGCATTTGTAAAGGTTAGTTGTAATAAACACACACAGAAGAAAATCATCTTCTTACAGAGAAAAATGGTTTAAAACAATGCTTCTCTAAATGTTATGGTCATGCCGGTTGTCCATAACCTGAACATCATGCTAATAACGGAGATTCTGGTTCTTTAGGTGTGTCCTAGAGCCTGAGATTCTGCATTTCTTACAGGTTTCTAGATTATATTGATTTTGCTGGTCTGTGGACCACACTTTGAATATAAAGGAGTTAAACTTTACAGTCATATCCTTATCTAAATCTTGGGTTACTGTTGTTTATCTATGAATGTGAACATTTAATTCCTGGCAGGTGATAAGAAAGAGAAATTGCTCTTAATGACGCAAAGTACCTGAAAAGCTTTCATAAGTGAGCAAGAGATGCTGTTGAACTGGATGTCTGAAGAACGAAAGAAGTTATCCAAAATTTCATTCGTGTCGTATTTGGTGGCAAGAATTGTTACGGTCTAGGAATGTAGTCTTAAGAGCCAGTGATATAGGACTTATCTGCTTTAACATTAATGAGGCTTTTCAATATTATGATTTTTTTATTTGCTATTTGTTTATTTGATCTCTTTGAGCTATCGTCTACCATTCATTGTTCTGGCATTATTTCTTCAATATGCTGAAGAAAAGACTAAATGAAAGACAAGAACTGGCTTTTAAGTTTGTCTAGTCTTTTTTGGCTGATGTTGCGAGTAAAGCTTATTGCATCTCTTTTTCAGAGCAGTGTCTTGGAATTCCTCCTAGATTACTTAATTTAGGTCACTACTGTTTCCATTAATATCATCTATCTTTTTCCCTTAGTTGTCCACTTAGTAATGTACTATCATCTTAATGTATGTCATAGTTAAGAGTGCTCCATTATTCAGATTCTGAATCTTTTCATGTCTGTTATTCATCTTTCTAAATATTCTTTTTGTCTCTCTTCCTTTAAAGTAGACCTATTTTTATTTTAATGGAATTCTGCAGCGAACCGAGCATTTGGATAATGTTGGGGCCTGCTCGGTGGAGCAGTGGTTAAGTTCGCACATTCCACTTTGGCAGCCTGGGGTTCACCAGTTTGGATCCCAGGTGTGGACCTATGCACTGCTTGTCAGGCCATGCTGCGGTAGGCTTCCCACATAAAATAGAGCAAGATGGACACAGATGTTAGCTCAGGACCAGTCTTCCTCAGCAAAAAGAGGAGGATTGGCAGCAGATGTTAGCTCAGGGCTAATCTTCCTCCAAAAAAAAAAAAGATTGGATGCTGTGGGCAATGGCCCATTGCTGGGCTTTGAAAACCCTGTAAAGGGTTGGATTCCTACTTTTCCCTTCATTCTCCTCGCATCTGTCCTTCTGCTGTATTTCCCTAATGAATGGTACTAATCCTATAACTCAAGAGAGGTGGATGAATAAGTCCCAAGAGACTGGGAACCCAGAGCACTCACCTGATCAAAATCTCAACCCCTACTTCTTGTCATAATGCACTGTGGCTACTGTGCATCTTCAATGCACATCTTTTCAGTCTTTGCAACCAACAATCCTATTTATTATTTTGCATAATTATCAAACGAGTGGTCTAGAAATCTTGTAACAGCATTTGCATTTCCTTTTTATAGGGGAAAAAATTCTATACTTAAGGGTTCGTTACATGGTATTGTTCTGTTAAAAATACAACATATGGAGAAAGAGAAAAAGCATATGTACAACTGTGATTGTAATTAGCCATGTATGTATAAGTATATAGATGTGAAAATTTATGGCATCATGACACTTCTGGAATTGAAAGAGAACTTAATTATACACTTTTGATATCTCCTAGTGTTTTCAACAAAAGCACCAATTTACATTACCTAATTCTAAGCACTGAAAAAGAGGGAACATTAGGATTAACTGACAATAAATAAATTTTTATTTTTTCTGGAAAAACAGGTAATGCCTTATATATATTAACTCAGCCCATTTCAAATGTATACAGTAGAGGAAACCCAGATTCTTGTAGTGAAAAAATTTGACAATGAAAAGTAAGCAGGCATTTCTAAAGTGAACAAAAGTTAGTGATGGAGCAGTGCTGTCAACACATCCTGCAAACACACTAAATTCCAAAACTAGGAGAAAATTGGGATTGAAAGGGAGTGCTTTACACTCCGAAGTTGTCTACCCAGACTAATTTGTTTGATGGTTCTGCCCATCTCCAAAGAATCGTTATCTTTGAATTCTATCCATGTGATTCTTATCATTTCTTAAACTGCCCCCTAGAGGTTTCCTCTTCATGGGAAACTGGGAGTGAAAGACATGCAAATAAGAGACATTTCAAGAGGAGGTGATCCTCCAGTGAGTTGATCATAGAAATCTTGTGCTGCCAGGGCACCATCTTTATATTTTATTTATTAATATAAATTATATAAAACATTTGATCCTTCAAAAATGTCTTTAGCTGTGAATATAAGTTTTTGTTGGTATAAGTTTGTTATCTACCAAGATGGAAGACAGTGGAGTCCTTAGAGGCAGAAATTCCTGCCTGATGCATAGTTCTTTGGAGACAAAAGCTGTGCCTTATTTTCTTTAACAGCCTTAGTCATATAATGCCTCTCATAGAATAGGTACTCAAAAAATATGTTGGATTAATGTTGTCTCCTCACTCTTTCCCCCTGTGATTTATAAGGTAATAAATAAAAAATGGCTTATAATTTTAAATCATCTCCATGAACCTTGAAAGAGAGAGAGAAATTTAATGCCTATCATCTCCTTTGAAGTATACAAGTGGCCAATAATTCCTCAAGTTCCTTAGTAGCCAATGTTAACATATTCCAACCATTGTAATTGATTTTTTTGCATATCAAAGACTTCTACTCTGGGTTATCAGTAATTCCAGAATTATTTAGGGAGTATATGAAGAAAGAGCAATTTTCTATAGTTTTCGTTAGTAAAGTGGCCATGAAGATATTTTTGTGACCTTTAATGAAAGTTTTTTCTGATTCTCCTAAAAATTTGATGGCGTTCTTCTAAAAGGACCAAAAAAAGGTCTCTCTTGTGGCCTGGAATAATCCAATAGCATTGAGGAGTAAATCGATGAGCTAAAGATTGGGTAACTACCAGAGGCGTTTTTGGAAGATATAAGTGCTCCAATGGCCTGAGAAGACCTGTTCTACCTAACAACACTTGTGATCAGTCTGACCACACTATGGCATCAGTGGGAAACTCTTTACAATATATTATGAATCAGTGATATCCATAGGTTATTTCTTTTTAAAAATTCGATATATCAGATAAAGAGAGTATTAGGTTATGGATAACTCATATGTTCCGTGGGAGCAAAGTCTTTGTCTGTTGGTTTATGGCTGTGTTCTCAATGCCTGGAACAGTGCCTGGAGGAGGAGGAGCTCAATAAACTTTTTTTTTTTTTAAGATTTTATTTTTTTTCCTTTTTCTCCCCAAAGCCCCCCGGTATATAGTTGTATATTCTTTGTTGTGGGTCCTTCTAGTTGTGGCATGTGGGACGCTGCCTCAGCGTAGTTTGATGAGCAGTGCCATGTCTGCACCCAGGATTGGAACCAACGAAACACTGGGCCCGCCTGCAGCGGAGCGTGCGAACTTAACCACTGGGCCACGGGGCCAGCCCCTTCAATAAACTTTTTGAATGAGTGAATTGATTAATTACTCAATTGGATAATTTCTATGACTTCAATTTCCTGATTTTGGTGAACTTTTAAAAAGAAAATCTATTAAAATAGTGTTCTACTAAGTACTACAGTTGGACTGATCTATGAGTAAGTATGAACTCCCTTGAAAATGGTGACATTATCTAGTACCCACTCCGACCATGACTTTTACCACTTTTCAAACAGAAAGAAGATAGTGTCTCTAATTTGGATCCAGAAATTTGATATTTAAGGGGATTGGATGCCAACTGCATTTGTTCATCAGAGTTATTCTTAGCCTTCATATTTATGATGACTTACTGTTTTCCGAAGTTGAGGCAACTGTTTTTCATAAATATGTTAGATAGCCGGTCCAATGAAATTGGAAGGATATACGTTATCAAGGGAAATAGGACTGAGACAGGGAAGTCCTTCTTACCAAAAATGAATTTGATAATAGGCTCAGATGAGAAGAACATATTTTATGTTTCTTTGGAGCTGTTGGGCAAAAAGAGTCTTTAGAAGATACTTAAACACTTTTGACAATAACTCTGTTATCTGAAGCCCAGATGTATACTTAGATTGAAGCATAGTTTAGAACACTTTTAGGTTAATGGGGTTTGTTTCTGGACACCCCATAGGAAAGAGTTCATAGAGGCCACATTTACAATCATTCTGGATTTCTGTACAATGCAAGAACCCTTTGAGGGGAAAAAAAGAAAAAGGAAAAGAAATAGCTTATTTGAGCTGCCTAGAGGAAAAAGAAAGGAATAATGGTGAAAGCCCAAGCATGAGTAGGAGAAGCATAACTGATTGTTAAGAATAATACTTAGTGAAAATAACATTTTGCTTCTCTAGGTAATACCAGCTAAAGAAATGCATAGAATAAATAAAGATGCTAGTAACTGGAATTAGACATATTCAGTCTTTTAGAAACCAGTTCTTACCAGATTTCTGGAAGATAAATATTTAGCTAGTTATTCTGTGTGAGATAGGCTAGGTAGATTGAACTCCTTGCTTACTATTTTTACTGGTATTTTATACACTGAAGCCACAGAAGAATAAATAAATGGCACATTGCCCCCAAGGAAAATACAACCCATTGTATATCAGTGATTCGTGTAATAACTGAATTCTGTCATTTTTCTTTGTAAAGCATTAATATATTTTGAAAATGAAATAGTTTACACATTTTAGCCTTAGCTAAATTTAATGATTCTATTATTTTGCACCAAGACATATTTCAATAATTTGGATTATTTTTCCTCCTCCCCCTTCCATTTTCTGTTCCTCTTTTCCCCTCCCAGCCTAAACTAGTCAGTTTGTCAGGAATGATATCGTGAACATAAACATTGTGATAATAGCCTTCTTCTTTGCAAACAGAACTGATGGCAATATAAGCAGTTGCTCTAAATAAGTAAGCACTTACGTTTTCCAGTGTTTCTCTTTGGCATTTTATAACTTACTCAGAACCCATTTCATTTTGAGAACAGCTTGTTGGTAACCAGTTAAAAACAGTTTGATCTTTTCCATTTCAAATGTTTTATATACTCAAAGAAGAAAAAATATTAATTAATTATCACTCATATCTGGTACTGTGGTAGGGATTCATTATGAAACTTTCCAACTGTGCAGTGCAGATAAAGTTTCTAATCTTAATTAAATACAAAGGCCATTATCAGAAAGTACCAGTTCATAGCTAATGTTTAATAAAATATCCTTCAATGACTCCCCATTCTCACTCAAAGTAAAAGCCAGTCTTTAGAATAATCTACATGGCCTTAGAATGTCACTGGTCTATAGTTAACCTTCTTCTCATCTTCTTACTCTCTTCCCCTACATTCTCTACTACCTTCACTCTGAGTTCTCTGCTGTTTTGGCTGCTCCACAGGCGTACTCTTGTATCAGAACCTGTGCATATGGCATTTCCTCTTCCTGGACCAGTATCCTCCCAAATATCCATTTGCCTCCCTTATCTCTTTCAAGTGTTTGTTCAAATATCTCCTTCTCAATAAGGCATTCCCTGAAATACACTATTGCAAATTATATCACTCCAATACTTCCTAGCCTCACCTCCACTTTATTTTTCTTCATGGTGCTTATAATATATTAAGTAATTTACTTTTTAAATGGTTTATTTCTACCCATTAGAATGAAACCTCACTGAGGGCAGGGATCTTTGCAGTTGTCACTGCTCTATGCCCAGGGCACAGAACAGTACCTGACACCTAGTAGGTATTCAGTATTTGTTTAGATCTTTGTTTAATGAATTAATAAATGCATACATACTGCATTTTATATTTTCACACAGTTCTTGAACTTTTTCACCATGTCAGTAGAAATGTGTATTTTAGGGTTCCAGAATCTTACATGGCAATTAGATGGAATAGAGGAAAAGGTAACTGATTTTTAATCTTGAATAGACAGGAATGGCATATAATCAAGGATGGGATAATGTAAAGTCAATACTGTCTTTTAATCCTTCTTTATATTAGTTGAATATTAATATAATTGAACTAGTGTCATTTGCCTCAATGGCATTAATTTCATAGCTTTTTATTAATAGCTATATAAATCTGCCAAGAGAACATATTTAATTTTTTTCAGATCAGTTACCTTGTATAGGACAGTTTTAATATTTATCATTCTTTTACAAATGGGAATTAGTCTTACATAATTATTAATTATTAGCCGTCAAAACATTCTTTCGCTTTGAAGTTCACTCATTTACCTAAGCCAATTTAATGATCTACTAAGATCAGGGATTATCCTGCTACCACCAAACAGGGCAAATAAGAATGAAAAAGGTTTTATTACCCTATCTTGCACTCAATAAGTCAATTGTTGAAACTATGTGAATGTGTAAATTAATATTTAATATTTAACTAAATCTTTGCCCTGCTTCAAAAAATCTGGGAAATAATGTACTTATCCCCCTACTTCCAAAGAAGTTGGAAAGATAACAAGTGGAAAACATTGCCAATAAACGATGAGGTCTGATAATCTGTATGTTATGGAATATAGCTTTGAAAAATACAGCTCTCTGTCTATTATCAGGTTGACACTGACATAGGTTAGAAAATATCCATTTTTTCTTGGGTAGGAATCCATCACTTGGTTATATTTAACTCTCAGATGGTTCAATAATCTATCCCAGTAGTTCTCAACATGTAGTCCTTAGACCAATAGCATCATTCTCTCCTGGGAACTTGTTTGAAATGTAAATTCTTGAGCCCCATCCCAGCCCTCTGAATCAGAAACTCTGAGTGTGGGACTCAATCACTCAAAATCAATTTTTTAACGAGTCTTCGAGGTGATTCTGATGCAGCTAGTTTGAGAAATGCCGATTTATCCTAATCAGAAAATATGCAGGGATCCTTTATTATGTGTGTGTTGTGGGAGGACCAAAGAAGCAAAATACACATTTTTTGTCATAGAAGAATTATACTGAAGATACTAACTGGAAAGCCTCTGGAGGAAAGTCTTCTGCAATGACACTCTCCTGGCATACATTGACATTATTGCTGGAGATATGCAGCATTGACGTGGTCTTTCTCTGGTTTTTGGGTTCATTTTTATCTACAGAAATCTATAAGCTTATATTTGTAAATTTAAATTGGTAGGATAAAAAGTAAAAGAGTGTAAATTAAATAGAAAAGCTTCATTAATCCTCTAAGGATAGCAAATCATATTCATGAAAAACTGTAACATAGAACAAGAAGAGTATTCTTTGTTAATCACATCTATATAAATTTCGATTCAGTAAATAGGGCAAGAAGTAACCTATCAGAATGAGGGTAGCAGATACTCTCCAAGACATTTGCTTTATTGTTTTTGAGCTATGCAATTAACCACCTGTTCAGTTTCTTTGAAGTCATTCTCATTATAAAACATATTAGCTGCTTCATATGGTGGGCCACGGGATGTTTGATATTGTATCCATTAGTATCGAGACAGAAAAAACGGAAACCACACTAGGTTTTTCAGACTAAGGACCTTTTATACAGGAATTATTTTCAAAAATGTTAGAAGGACTGGAGGAGGAAAGAGAGGAGGCTGAAGTAACTCAAGAGATTAATAAGAAGAAGAAACTGCCGATGCCCCTCCGACCAGCCAAACAAAACTGAGGAGTAGTGTTAGCAGATCACAGGGGCACACTTGTCTCTAATGCCACTGTAATACTCTGCTACAGTTGAAAGTGCCACCAACCCCACTGTGAGAGCTGCTGGACACTACTGCTGGCGCAGGCTGGCCCTCTCATTTCAGGCAGTGGTGCTGGAGCTAGCAGCTGAAGTGGAACTGCTGAAGGTTGCTGGAGCCTGTAGCTGGCTACTGATGCTGGTGACATCTCCAGAAGCCAAGGGAAAAAAGCACTCTCCCTTCTTCCTATCTTCCAGTCTCACATTAGTACCTCCCACTGACAGACCTAACCAGAAGTCAGGTGGAAAATCCAGGAAATGTAGTTTTCAAGATCCCAATACCTGGAATACAGATAATACACAAAAAGTTGAAATGAAGCTGAAATAAAGGCGGCAAATAACCTGCACAGACATAAGGACACATCTTAAAACAATTAGTTGGAACTCATAGACTCATAGAATTCCAGAGCTTATGTGATCCGTGGTGTTCTACTGGTGACTTTTTTCAAATATTTTTCAGCTATGGAACTAAGCTTTTGAAAGGAAATCTGAGAAATAAGTCCATTATAAAATAAAGGCAAAGCTGTGGCAGAAAGTAATGTTGGAAGATTAGATCCCTACCTGTAGTGGTTACTATTGGGGTACTGTGGTACCCCATCTATTTCCCCTTTGCCAGGTTAGTGCAGCCCTCTCCTAGTTGCTGGCAGTGTTGGTTGCTGCTGGCTCACAACTGTCCTGTTCTCTGGAGAATTTCCCTGGGCTGAAAGGAGTTGCCTCACACACTCAGGGGGAACTTGCTGCTGTAATCAATTGATATGAAAAGCCACCCCTATTGTCTCAAGACAGGATAAGCCTATGGTGCGGAATATGCTCCAGAGCTTTCCATGGAAGAAACCAAAGCTGGACCTTACCTGAGATCACATCTTGCCTGGCTCTTTCTGGTTCCCTCTCCTGCTTCACTCTCCTTGCATTACTCCCTCAGTAAATCAGATGCTCCTGGATTCCGGTCTCAGGCCCTGCTTCTAGGGACAGCGACCTAAGACACCACCCATACTCTTCTCTTCACTTGTCATCTTTGAACCTCACATGAGTTTCTCATTGTACAGTTGACAAAATTAAGTCACAGAAAGCTGTCTGTCTAAGTGCTTTGTCTAACATCATATTGCTTATTGAGAATAAACCTAGTGTTCTGCCACTAGAGTCGCTATAGTGGCTGACCCTAGTAGTCACTGTTACTACTCTCAGTAAAATAAAAGAAATTCAGGCCTACTTTTACTATCTTTGTAATTTCCCTTAGGACATACTAAAATGGGAGTCCAGAGCAGCTGGTAGATAAAAATTAACAATTTAAGAACAGAGATCTCCCTGGGGTATTAGATTACGGATTCCCAGACCATTTTCAATGTCCTGTGGGTGATTTGTCACGGCTGGACATGATTCTAGATTCTCCCATCATTCCACATTCTTCCTCCTCTTTATTTTCTTCCCACATTCAGTGCTAGCTTTTTGTTCTTATTTTTTAAACCACCCATGACAAAGGAAGAAAGACTGGCATCACACTGGAGCTGGCTGAACACATCAGTATCCATCCAGCATTGTTCAACTTTGACTCAGCTGGCAAGTACTCTTTTATAGAATCATGCCTGGCTGTCTTTCTGAAGACGTTCTGCATTGGTGTCCTTTGCCACTTCAAATATAGGGTCTTATATAAGGCCTTTTAACTTGCCTTTTTTCAGGTTTTTTTTGTTTGTTTCGTTCTGCCAGTTTCTGATCTCTTCTAACACAGAGTGATCATAAAGTCATTCCGTGTAATTGCTGTGATGATCAAAAACTTTCCTGCACAGTAAATAATGTTTAATACATTTCCAACTGCATAAAAGGCTGAAAAGGACCTTATTATAGGTTGAGTTGTGTCCCCTCAAAATTCATGTGTTGAAATCCTAGCTCCCCAGTACCTCAGAATTTGGGAGAGAGTTGTTGCAGACATAATTAGGTAAGTTAATGTGAGGTCACACTGGAATAGCGTGGACCCTTAATCCAACATGACTGACACCTTTATAAAAATGGGACATTTAGAGACAGCCATGTATACAGGGAGAATATCATGTAAAAATGAAGGCAGAGATTGAGGTGATATTTCTGCAAGCCAAGGAATACTAAAGATTGCTAGCAAACCTCAAAAAGTAGCAGAGAGGCAGGGAGAGGATTCTCCCCACAGTCCTCAGAAAGAATGAACCCTGCTGACACCTTGATCTTGGGCTTCTAGCCTCCAGAACAGAAAGACAATAAATTTCTGCTGTTTAAGCCATGCAGTTTGTGGTACTTCATTGTGATAGCCCTAGAAAATAGGTCTGAATTCATGTGTCCTGCTACCTAGCTTATAAGAGGAAGTTATTTTATTCAGTAAAATTCTACTCTAGGATGTTGTTTCTCAATCGAACATCTCAATTTTTACTTAAATATCTTCATGTTTATGTATTTTGTTTTTAAATGACCACTTTGTTTTATTTTGTATTTTTTATTTTATGTCATTGTGTATTTTCTTGTTGTTTTTGTTCTTATTATTACTTTTCTGATCATTTGGAAGGTATTTAGTCTTTTTTAGCTCTTCTTTGGACTACTTTTTACAATTAAATAATAAAACCTGTAATTTATACAGTTATGAAAAATAAAGAAATTACAATCTTACTTTTCCTCCCATTATCTCTCTCCTCCAGCTTCCAAATTCAGTTATTCATATTATTGTTTTTACATCCAACTTGATAATATGTACATTTTGTTAAATAACCATCATAAACAAAATTATTCAGCTTTAGTTCTGCATTTAAATGAAATCAGTGTTCATTTTCAATCGTTTTGTATAATGCCTATGCAATTCTTGAATTCTCATTTTTATTTATATTACAATATTCTGAATTTCATAAACTAGTAGTTTTTGGAGAAACCATTGTGAGTGTTATGGTCCAATGTCTGTGCGTATTTCAGAATCTTTTTTTTTTAACATTTGTACATGAATGATAACTATACTGAGCATAAACTTTGTGAGTCATTTTGCCCCTTCAAAACGCCTTGCATTACAGTTTTTGTTTTGTTTTTGCTTGCTTTGTTGTTGTTGTTGTTGTTTTTTTCTGGTGTTAGTGTTGCTAAAGTAATCCTAATTTTCTACCTGAGGGGTAAATTTCTTTTTCAGGGTGGATGCCTCAGGGATTCTTTCTCTAACCCTAAAATTCAATTGTTATTTTTCGTTTTGTGTCAAATTTTCCCTGAAATGTGGCATTCCATTTAGATTTAGACTTAGGAAAGTATTAATTTTTTTAAAGAAATGTTCAATTAAACATTTGAATGTTTTTGTTTGGTGTGATTTTCCTGCAGTTTGTCCGCCATATGTGTGACTTTGTTTTCAGGAGTGTCTATTCTACTTCTCATTCCAAATGTTTCAGCATTTGGCAGATATACCTCAACATCTGTTGCCTGGAGTTGTAATGTTTTCCCAGTCTCATTACAGATAGCCTCAGCTTCCCCAATTTTTTATTCTTTCCTTTGTTTTATTAGGTTTTCTGGAAAACATGCCCTTTTTTCCACAGGCAGTCTAGGATAGTTTTCTTGAAAATTAGATATAATAAAGGATAATCTAATAAGAGTTGTTACACTCTTGGGGTTAGTGTGGTATAACAGAAAAAGCTCCACAGTAGGAGTTAGGCCGAATTTGAACTATGGCTCTGGCTGTCACACACCAGCTCTGTGGCCCCAGTTGGATGAGCAGAACTCTGAATCTCAGTTTCTTTACAAGGTTGTTGTGAGGATTAAATAAATAACCTACCTGAAGCTATGAGTAAGTTACCTGTGACCTATAAGCAGACTGCTAGCTACTATTATCTTATTTATTTGAAAACAATTACAGGGCTAAAGAAAGTAAAATTAATCCACGCAGGACCTGGGCAGCAATCTTTCCTTTATGCCCAGCTCTGGTTAGGCCTGTGTCAAAGTTCTCTCCTCCTTCTTCAACTCCTGTCAACACATGATTCATTGCAACTTTAATTGATATAAAATATTCTGTTGGATTGGGGATGGTGAGAGAAAGGTAAAGACAAGAGGTTTAAAAAATATATCACATAGGCACTTGGCTTTCGAGGACTTACAGGCACTCAATTTTAAGAGAATTCAAAGGGGACTTATTTTTAAATATCGTAGGGGTTAGGAGGCAGTCCTTATACCAAAGTGTAGAAGCTGATAGGATTTTCCTTGGAAAAGAAAAGTGAGAAGGGAGATTTAATATTCTACTGCTTGAGATACATATGAGATTAATAACTTGCTGAGATTCTTTGTCTCTGGTAATTATAGGGCAAATGAACATTGGATTTAGTTGCATCAATAAAAATCTCTAGACAGTGACAGCAGGCTTGGGCTTCCTTGTAGGGAGGGGCTACCCACTTGTAATACCAGGGGACTGGGAGTGGCTACTTGTTCCTACCAGTAAGTGCTTCCCATTATCTCAGGAGTTGACAGCATAATTTCCATGATTAAAACATTCTTGCATTGATTAGGCAACAAGTATTCTGTCATGCAGGAGGTGGTATATGCATTAAAGGTTTGAGAGAATGAGTTAGCTGATAGTTTACTTAAAAAAGTTTGGTTGACACTGGGGAGAGGGCAACAGAATACTGGGTTCTTGAAGGAGGAAGAAGTTTACACTACCTCAGAGGGGAAAGAGTACAGCCTGCGGAGTCTGGGGGCCCATCTACCTCTCCATTTTATTGAGATCGATAAGAGCTATTAACCACTGACTGGCTATTGAGTGAAAGGATAAGGTCACCTTTCTGGATATCTTTAAAAGCTGGACAAATGATTTACAGTTATCTTACTTTATTTCCTGAACTTTCCACCATCCACTTAGCTGTGCTTGCACACATCAAGAAGGTTTGGATGAGTGCTGCTCCGAGTGGTCCTGTGATCATGGCATCAGTGTAACCCCAGGGCTTGTTAGAAATGCAAATTCATGGGCACCACCCAGACCTGCTCAATCAATGTTTCTTGGGGTGGAGTCCGAGGATTCTGTGTGTTAACAAGCCCTTCAGGAGATTTTTAGGAGTGATACAGTTTGAGAACCACTGATTTTGATTGCTCTTTACTGGTTAAGAACATACATGAGCTTCTTATATTTATTTTTCTCCTCTTGGCAATATGCCCACATGCAAACAACTCAAAAACAGGGTAAAATATTTCTTTGCAAGATTCTTTGATTTTTTTGTTTGTCAGCTAATCTCTTAATGGTGTTTATTAAAGTCCAGTTTGCCATACAGTAGATTGCCAAGGTCATGATGAAGCAGCTTATCCAAATGTGTTTAAAAATGTTTAAATGGAAACAACCTGGAGATGTAATTGCCAAAATTTAATCAAGGATTTAATTTGTAGCTCAGACCAGCCAAATGGATTTTCCCATTTTTCAGTTCACTGTTTGTGCGAGGAAATTAAAAAGTATGGAATCACAGGCTGAGCAGCGAACCCTCAAAGCATATTGCAGTGCGCCCACTTATTCTCATTAGCCATATTATATCATCCTGCTCCTTGGGACTTGTAGTTCCCAAAGCCAGACTAAAGCAAGTGGAAAACAAAATATAGCAAGAAATATTTTTTTGATCAAATGTTGTAAATTATTGCCAGAGCATATTAGCTTGCACGTTGCTATAAGAATTAATAGAATAAGTTACATATCCTGTTCTTAGTTCTGCTTGTTAAAAGAATGCCCTTGTTTTAGGATGCTGTGTCCAGCTGCCCTCAAACCACTAACCTAGGGAGAAGTGTGATTGAGAATTGGAATACATTTCATGTGAATTTGTTGATGGCCGCTGCTGGTGAAATACCATTGTGCTGCCTTCTCCATTCTACCAGTGATAATAGATTTTCACTGAGCTCTTTGCACTTGTTTTACAAGAGCCCAAGCTTTGAATACTTTGTGCCCCACAGTATCCATCATTTAGACACTGAAATCCCCCGTGTAGATTTGACAGAGCAGTAGTTTCTCAACCATGGTTTGCCAAGTTAGCATTAATGTCCTGTGTGCTCTGAGAAAAAAAGTGAACAAATAAGGTTGGTGATGTTCTAATCAAGGAGGGCAAGCGTGTTTTTATATTTGCATTTGAGTGATACTTTGCCTATCAAAAGTGCTGGATTAAGATACATTAGCATGGACCATTTCTTTCTTTTTTTTTTTTTTTTTTTGGAGGAAGATTAGCCCTGAGCTAACTACTGCCAATCCTCCTCTTTTTGCGGAGGAAGACTGGCCCTGAGCTAACATCCATGCCCATCTTCCTCTGTTTTATATGTGGGATCCCACCATAGCATGGCTTTTGCCAAGCAGTGCCATGTCCTTACCCAGGATCCGAACTGGCGAACCCTGGGCCGCCGAGAAGCGGAATGTGTGAACTTAACTGCTACGCCACCGGGCTGGCCCCAGGGTAGACCATTTCTGTTGCTCTGTTGTGATGAGGATAGTGGAGTCTAAGTAAAAGAGTGTCTTTTTCTCCCTTGGCTAGAATTGCATAGGCACATCCCAATTCATCTTTATGAAGATCATCAAGACATTTCAGTAACAAGTCATTCCACTTGATTGCACCTTGTGCAAATAGTGACGAATATTTCTTGCTTCCCATCAGAAAAAAGCAGGAGAAAGAACAGCTAGATCCCAAGCATTTCACAATAAGATAAAGTATATATTGTAGCTTTTTCCCCATTTTATTGTGAAAATTTTCAAACATACAAAAAAGTGGAAAGAAGTTTACAGTGAACTCACTATCTAGATTCTACAATTAATTTTTTTTACTGTACTTGCTTTATTGCATCTGCATCGCTCTATGCATTCATCAATGTATCTTGTTTTTTTCAATAAGACATCAGTTGCTGACATCAGTACATTTCACTTGTAAACACTCAGCATGCATATCATTAACTAGAGTTCAATATTTGTTGTTCTTTTGGGGTGAAACTTCCATATAACGAAATATATGCATCTTAAGTCTACCATTTGATGAGCTTTGCCAAATGAATTCACCTGTGTAACTCAAAGTCCTATCCAAATAGAGAACATTGCCCATAACCCTAGAAATTAATGTATATATGTAGGTCTGAATTAATGTATATATATTGCGAGACCTCTGATACTTCTCTTAATTTAATAATGAGGCTCCCCTAGGACTTTACATGGTAACTGTGAGGGCTGACATGTTTATCTTCTCTCTACTGTCTTTCTCTGCTCTCTTGCTTAATGAAAATGACATGCTACTCAGTCTAATTGCCATCCTTCATATCCTGCACTTAGCTTATGATTTCTTAAATTTTCTAATGCTTCATCAAAATTAATAGAAGAATGCAAAGACACATAAAGCAGAAGTTAATCAAGACCACCTCCAACAAAAGTAAATGGACTCATTCTGATTGCTCCTCAACTTTCTCCATGCTCATTGATCTTAAAGAAGGATGCCCAATTGTACGAAGGCAATTAGTTGTTATTCTTTACACTAGCTCTGGTTCTTTGATAATGGCTGATGGTTGCTGAGAGAGCTATGTTAAGAAAGATCCTGAGGCTATGTCTGTTCTTAGTGAGAAAGTACCGCAATTGCTTAGTATTACCTGCCACAGGTAGAAGCTGGGAAGCAACGCAGGCATGTCATCTCTTTTACATAGTAGATTTGAGTGAGCTCTTGAACTATGTAATCATCTGAATATGCTTCTAGATTGAAGCAGGCAACTGAAAAGGGGAGGAGGGCACTGAGAACCACTCTGAAACATTTCTGTCCTAGTTCATGTTTGCATCTTATTAAAATAATCAGTGTTGCTTTGCAAGGGTCCTACCCACAAACGAGATATCTAAATGGAGTTTGAAAATACAAGGTAGGGGAAAAAGAGAAAAAAAGACATAGAGGGAGCGAAGAGGCCGGGACTGATGTATTCTATGATTCTAAGAATAAAAATGTGTCATTATTTTCCTTAAGGCTGATGTACTCCAGAATTACCTTTCCTATGCAAAGCGTAAAATTCTAGGTAGTTAAATATTTGAATCACTGCTACCGTGGGATAATAATGTCCAGTTCAACTTTACCGCTTTTCTCAGTCAAGATTATTCTTAGCAGGTGGGGGGCAGGATGGTAGAGTGAGGAATCAAGCCTTGCTTTCATCTTTTTACTAGCCGGCTTTATTTATAACACTTCAGCAGATGTCAAGACGATTTGTTTTGTTCCTCGTAGCCTCCGTGTGATCTCTTTCTTCACTGCAGTGTTCCCCAAGTGTGAGTTGCTTGGCTCAGGATCATTTTCAAAGACTCAATTTTCAAAGCAAATACACACACAAGTCAGTAGTATTTTCGAAAACAAAGGTTATCACATTTTTCCAAGGGGGATATATGAGAGAAGGGAGGATGCTGAGAATAGAGTGTGAGTTTATTTTACATGGCAGGTCTCATAAAGATTGCATCCCTAAATGCGCTACCAAATTGAACAACAGGAGAGGGGAAGAAATGGGTGAGGGACTTGTGGGGGACTGGGATGAGAGCAAAGCTAAAGGAACAACTTTAGCATAGTGGGAAGTTTCGGGAAACATGTCTGTAGGGTAGGTTTTCCTACCTAGTATCGTGTTAACTTCTGAGCAGAAATACGCAGGGGGAGACACACACACAACCCCACCTCCTTGAAGGGAGAAAATTTTTATTTCATCAGGATTGCTGAGGAATGTTGCTGCTGATAAGGCTGCAGAAAATATTTCTGGGAGTGCATTTTCAGAACTTGGGAACAGAGACAGTCTGTCTGAACCCAGCTCAACTTTTCTTTCTTATCACTTTTTAAAAGCATGTTATCTTTAAGAGCCAAATTAACATTTCATGATATGGCTTCTCAACAGCTGATACTTGGGCATCACAGGGCTAGACAAGAATGACTAAGCAGTTTTGTAAATTGACTATCCCCAGAGCAACGGGCTTGACAGTTTTGGTGTCAATCATATATTGAGGCTATTCATTCTCTCTGGATTTATGTGGCTCCATAAGAATAGAACTGCTTGTTCCAGGAAAGGTGTGAATAATGTAATAAACAGAAGGAGCCACAAAGTATGTTCTTACGAGAAGCCAATTAATTATTCACACTGACATGTTAAAAGTATGGTTCATTTTCTGTTTGAGATTTTGCATTACATAGAATTTTCTCAATGCATTTGGAATATACTTAGTAATATCCTGGACATCAATTTTAATAGGATGGTGCTATAAATGGCAGTCTACCAATTAAAACTCAAAAATAAAATAAAATGAAAGCAATCTTCATTCCTGGAAGATGAGTCCCAATATTTCAGCTTTGACCTTCACATTCTGAGGAACTTCAAATGCCATATTATGATGCACTTTAAAGTTTTAAAACAGGTGATGTTTTCAGAAACATACAGTTCTGTAAAGTAAGGTATATAAATGTATTTCTGTGAGTAGCTATATGATAAGAAGTTTTACCACGTGGTTATAGCACATATAGAATCAAGTAAGACTGACGGTGGCTGGTAAAAGATCACTTTCCTTGGATTTAACTATGTATAGAATTGCTTTTAGAGAGTTGTAGAATGGCCATTTTTCATGGGATGTGTTATTTTGTTTGTTAGTTTTCTGTTTGCTAGATATAGACTCTTTCAAAAACGTTTTCCAAATAAATTCTGGGATATTATATTTTTTCACATATGATTGCTTCCTTCTATTTCTATTATCACAGGATACTAATTTTTTTAACACTCTATATTGTCCAAAATTTGAGTGTCATTATCCTACATGGCTTCTGACATCAGAGAATATCAGAAAAATTTAGAGAGGTACACCTGCGGACCAAAATTCAAACAGTTAAAAGTTTACGGTTCATTATGCATGGACACACACACACACACACACACACACACACACACGATGAGGTAAGTAGGCTGAGCTTCTTCTGCTTTAAGGAATAACACTTTCTCTTTTTCTTGCTGTCTGTGTTTCTTGATAAACCTAAACAGAATTCTCCTTGGTTTATTTTGCATGTTTTATTTTCTTAGACTTCAATTTTCTTTTTATTGTGTGTATGTGTATATGTGTATACAGTAACCGTTTTATATCTCTCAGTGGTAAAAACAGTCTCTGGTAAGCATTTTTTAGAGAGGAAATTTTAATACTTTTGAGTTGAGTTTTTCTGGTTTTTTCCTTTTATACATTTGATAAGATAACTCAGGTCAACGCATAACCTCTATTCTAAATCCATCTTTTGTTGTCCCATGAGAGTCCATACAAGTGAAAAATGTTTTCTTTTTTTTTTCCAGTCCACTCTCTAAAAAAGGAAGGAGCATTAGTTGCAACTGTTCTTTAGCCATTACGTGGCACAGAGTAAGTGCTGGCTGGCACCCTCCCTCGTCCAAGGAGATGAACAGCTAAGTAGATAGATATACCAAGAGGTATATACATATATTTAGAAAGAAATCACTTGAACAAACAGTAGGCATGAACAATAGGTCTTGAACAAGCAAGCATAATGGCCAGGAAAAATTTATGTTTGTTTAATGAGCTTTCTTTAAGAGCTTGTGTGCATTATTTTAGGACATATCTAGGTCTAGCCTGTGTCTTCATTTTGATAAGAATGCCAGTGGCCGTTCCTAGCAGTCTTCAACAGGCACTCCCTGTCACAGTACTCCCCAAGCTTACCCCTACCGTCTGCGTCACTACCACCAGCACCATCATCCACTTCCGCACCTGGTTGAAGTAGGGAGACTTCTAATGTGGGTTTTCCATCTGATGTACTTTACCAACAATCTTTCCAAAGGGGTTTAGTGGGCCCAGCTTTGAATTATATGGCATCACTGTTCCTGTCTTCAGCTTCATGTGGAGGAGGAGGCAAGCCCTTTGCCATGGGAAGCACTTTTGACCTCAGACAGGCAGACCTGAAAGGTGAATGCCAACTGGCACTTAGTACATCTTCAGCAGGGCTCCCATCCCAAGCCTTCCTCTGGCTGCTCGGGCAAATGGAGATTTTTCCTTTGAGCTCTCACTTGCTCCATCTTGACTATATCTCTTTTACTTTAAGGATCACATTTTACTCTAATTGTTTACATGTCTCCCAATGAAAATATCATCTCCTTGAATCCCTCTGTATTGAGAATTATTTCATCCCATCATTGTAAGGTTGGTGAGTCTGTGAAGGGGCTGGTATACATATCCATTTTTGATAGGATATCATGGACAGGTCTAACATTTTAAATAAAAAACAATTATGAGAAAGGATAGAAAATAAATAAATATAAGAATCAATGATTGCTAACATTTGTACATATACTTTGCTTTTAATTTACACAGCCTTTTTTGGTACATAAAAGATCCAAAATAATAGGATGCAATTTTAAACAACTTAATTTTTATTGTTTCCTTTTTTTTTTAAATTTCTGGGGTAACAAAATTTGGGAATTTGGGGAAATGAATTCAGTGTTTTGTTTCAGGAGTACAGGCCTGCTATCCGTAGTAAACATGGTCATTGTCTTTCTTTCTCTGAGATAAAATGGCAGACACTGGTGAGATGTTCCATTCTACAAAATATACATCATTGGTTTTGTTTTGCATTTAGCATAGTACCAGGAAAGAATGAGGTCATGCATTTTGAAAGTGCAGCACATTTTGTGGGTTTTCTTTCTGCATGGCTTCTTTTTGACTCAGAATGTTTTCCTTCCTTTTCAGGTCTCACTTACACCTTTATGCAGAATCTTGTAAACTGTGTCAGCTGAGGACATAGTCACAGATAGTATGTGATTTTAAAAGCCGCCAAACATAAAGGAATTTTCTAAGTCCCCAGAAGAGCTAGCTTTCTGTTTAATCCAGTCCGGTCAGAATGTGTCTTATGCCCTTGATATTTAAAGCCATATGATCGCCTGCAAATTATCAAAAGGATATAATCTTCAAAGAATTCAGTCCATAGACAACATGTATTATGTTATTTAGTTAGTTTGGACAAAGTTATCTTGGCATTTGAACATTATTATCTACACAGGGTTTCTTTTTCCTTCAACATAAAGACATTTAGTTCAGATTTGTGGAGCAAAGAATGTTTCATGTTTGACATGAAGTGTCTCAATTTAATCCGCATTTTACTTCATTATACAGGCACTGAGCTAATTATTTTTTGAGAAGTAAATGAGAAATAACAACTGATAATTAGACACAAAGGCTTTTGAGGTATGCTGTTTTGGCAAACGTGGGAAAGTGTTTTTTTTTCTTTTCTGAATGTGAAACACTATATGGTAAAAAGTATAGATTTGAAGAAAATATTTGAGAAGATCAAACTTTGCGTTTCTATTTTCTAGGCTGCCTGGAAAATACCAGTATTTTCACAATTGTGATTTTCTAGAAATAAGTTGTGAAAGAGAATAAAATTATATGCTGCCTATTTAACTGTGATGATAACTAGCTTCGAAGGGATTATTAGCCCTATGAACTGAAGTCATGTATGTAGAGTGTAAAATAATGATTACACATATTAGAATATTTTCAGATTACAGGTGTTTTGATATTTTCTTGCCAGAAAAACAACACATTATTATTTAATGGTACTTGAGGAAACTTCATGGAGTAGAAAGAATAATTACTGTCAGTTTCATGGAGCATACAAATGGATTTTGTTTTCACTCAGCTCCACTCTTAACTGTACAGTGCCTTTTCCAGAGTGAGGGCCATCTTTCTGTTTGATAAGATGGATTCTTCAGTCTTCACTTGTTTTTTCCTTCTCTTCTTCCACCTCCTGTTATACGTAGGCTGTACCACATTCTTAAGCAATGAAAAATCTTCCAATGATTTCACATGCATTAATTTAATTCCCTCATTTTCTCAAGGAGAGAGAAATCATTTGCTTCTTCAGTGGTTCCCTAAAATTCTTATTGCAAGGAAAAGGACATAATGCATTCTTGTTGATAAGAGGCTTTTTGTCAGTTTAGAACAGGACAAACAGAGGAGACCTTTCTTGTCCACAAAAGTAACACTTTTAAAGGCTGCATACATTCCCATCTACATCTTTCTGGAAGAATATAGTTCTGCATATTTTAAATTTAACCTTTAGTTTGAAACATTAAAATTTTTCCATCTTGATTAATGGAGATAGTCAAGTCAGGCGCAGAAAGTCAAAGGATGTGTCTTGATAGAGATTTATAGAGAGATTTGCCCTTAAAAGAGAAATCATAGAACTGAGAATTTGTGAAGAGGAGATTATGATTCAGTCTTTACGTGGGACAGCCTCACAGCTCTGTTATCTATTAACCTTGTACTAAAATTCCTAAAGCTAATCTTTTTGGTTTTATTAAAAGTGATTTCCTGTCTCCATTACAGTTTGTGAATTTAGTCAAAGTAATATATTGTTTTTAATAATGAATTGCTTTAGGAATTTAAACTTATTTATTAGAATGTCCCTTGGATATTCTTCTTGCCTTCAAATAGAAAAATGCATAATTTTAAAAGAGTATCTACATCTTGTTCCTCTCATTGCTTCTGTGCTCTCCATGCCTATAGAGAAGGATTTAGATGAAAATTATTTAAGATTCTTTTTCTTTAAAATGCTTTTAAAATATAAAAATTAACTTATGAATAAATGTAGCCTTAAGCTTAATTTTATGACCCATACATTCTGAATATTTAAAATTGGGCTAATAAAAAATAGAGATAGGATATTTCAGTGCTCCTTCTCAGGGGGTTAATTTTCCCATATAGCAAGAGTTGATGGTTTGTGAGTTTTACAACATTTCATTAGGGAAATTTTACCAGGAAAGCAGAGTGGAATACATACAAGGTTTATCCTAAACTGGCAAAATGGAGCCCTCAATAGAGTTTGTTTATACGTACTGATTAACTTGAATGTTTACCTTGTGAGGAAGTGCTATGCAAATTATTTTATCCTCTGGGTTATTAGACCAAGAAAGAGATACAAAATAACTTTTATTGTAGAGAAATCTTTGTCTTTGCATCCACATTTTACATCTTGATAAGAATCTCTTCAAAGGGAGGTGCTATAAGATGATTGCTTCTTTGATAATCTAGCTACTAGCTACCCATATGGGTAGGAATGCAACACATTGCTTAAGATACTGATTTTCTGATGCATGTGGAGAGTACAAATTTTGCTCTTCATGTCTCTCAACCATACGTAGAAAAATATCAATGATATTTATAA